>NW_027531875.1:598332-664512 GCF_008692635.1 Crocuta crocuta | reverse complement strand
ATCCTTTGAAATTTATTTAAAATAAAATAAATATATAAAATACATTTATTTAAAATAAAACTACTACAACTGTTAGTTTATTAGAGTTGCGGGAAACAATACCAATATGCAAAATTCAGCTATTTCTGTATCCTAGGAGCCAACAATCAGAAACTGATGTGAAAACAACAGCATTTATAACAGCAGTGTTCATGAGTCAGAACAGTTAGTTGCAATTAAGATGTTTCTATAGATTTGTTTCAATAGATTTATCTATAGATTTGATTCAATGAATCAAAATGTCCTAACATGCATTTCTTTTTCGGTAAACTATGGTATAACAAGGACCTAGAATATCAAAAAGAACAACAAAATCTTATACTACCAGATTTTAAGGCTTATTATAAAGCTATAGCAATCAAGACAATAGACAATGTGGTAATGGCATCAAGACAGATGAAGTGATTGATAAAATGGAGAGTCCAGGTACAGATGTAGATGTATGGACATACATGACCAGTTAGTTGAATTTAGACAAAGATACGAAGACAATTCACTGGAGAAAGGATAATTTCATCCCTCAAAATGGTGTCAGAACATTTGGATATCCATTTTTACCTTTTTATTAGACTGAATAATGGTTACCCAAAGATATCAGATACTAATCCCCAAAACCTATAAATATTACTATATAAAAAGTGGTTATATTAAAGATCTTACATGGAGAGATTATCCTGGATTATCTAGGTGGACCCTAAATCCAATGACAGTGACTTTATAAGAGACAGAGGGAGATTATAAACACAGAGAAGAGGTTATATGAAGACGGACACCAAAATTGGAACGATGTCCACAGGCTAAGAATTCTGGCAGCCACCAGAAGCTAGAAGAGGCAAATAATGGATTCTCCTCCAGAGCATGCAAAGAGAGTAGAGCCTTCCTGACATGTTGATTTTTAATTTCTGACCTCAGATCTATGAGGGCATATGTTTCTATCATTTTAAGTCACAAATTTTGTGGTAATTTACTATAGTGGTCATAAGAAATAGCCTTATAACAAAATTGAAATGGATTATAAATCTAAAATGTAAAATCTGAAACTTTGTAACTTCTAGAAGATAAAAGAAAAGAAAATCTTTGTAACCTGGGGCTAGGCAAAGATTTCTTGCTTAGGACACCAAAAAGGAAGATCCACTGAAGAGAAAACTGATACATTGAACTTTAAGAAATTATGTCCTTTGTAAGACAGTTGTAGAATGAACAACAAGCCACAGACTGGGAGAAACTTTTTCAAATCACTTATCTGATAAAGGACTAGTATCCAAAGTATATAAAGAACTCAATCAAACTCATCAACTGTTGGTAAGAAAATAATCAGATGAGGGGCGCCTGGGTGGCTCAGTCAGTTAAACGTCCAACTCGGTTTCATCTCAGGCCATGATCTCATGATTTCGTGGGTTTCAGCCCCATGTCAGGCTGACACAGCCTGCTTGGGATTCTCTCCGTCTCTATCTGCCTTTCCCCCACTCAGTCTGTCTCTCTTAAAAATAAATAAATAAATAAACTTAAAAAAAATCAAAAGAATAAATATTTTTAAATGGGTCAAAAATGAAAACATATTAAGACTACATAGCTATTGAAATGCCCCAAATTTAAGACTGATCATAACTAGCTTTGGTGAGGAGCAACTGGAATTCTCATATACTGCTGATTGGAATTGTGAAATGAAAAATCACTTTGGAAAATAGGCAATTTTCTAGAATGTCAAACATATCTAACTTATGACTGAACCATTTCACTTACTCATTCTCTTACCCAAGAGAAATGAAAGTATATGCCCATGCAAAGACTTATACATAGCCAAATCATTTGCAATAGTCAAACCTGAGAACAAGCCACATGTCTATCACAGATGAATAAATTCACTGTGAGATATTTCTGCAATAGACTGTTACATGACAATAAAAAATAAACTATTGATATAAACATAGATGAATCACAAAATAATTATGCTGAGTGCAACAAGCCAAAGTATGTGCTAAGTTACTTAATTTGTATGAGTTTCTATTAATTGCCAACAAATTTATATTGATAAGAAACAGATCAGTGGTTGCTGAGTGGGAGGGGTTGAAGGAAGATTATAAAGGGTCATAAGGAAACATTTTGAGGTATTTTGATAGTTTATGAGGGTGTACACAAGTCAAAATTTATTCAACAGTATGCTTTAAATGGGCAGTTTATGTCAATGAATTATGTCCATAATGCTATTAAAATTTTTATTTAAGGATTAGGTATTTAATTTTTATCAAAATGTTCTCCTATTGGTATAATCATGTTTTTTTTACTATGTTTCTTCTTTTATCAATGACTTGTATTCCAATAGGACTTTTGTACACATTTCCTAGATTTTGGGCATCAGCATACATGTCCCTTTATTTTGGTAGCTATACCGTAATTTCTTTCTGAAACCGTATACTTGTAGGTCACTGGCTCCATCCTTGGTACCATCACTTAAAGCCAAACTAATTCATACTTTGCACTGCTCTCACTGGTTATGGTGATTGGCTCATAAAAGGGCACCTGATCCATTTACAACCAATAATTCACAATGACCATTTGCTGTCATTTCTGGCACAAAGACATGCCACTGGATATGAGAATGAAGGGACATAAACAAAACCAAATTTGTCACTATAGGAAGGTGAGAACCTCTCAAAATATGGAACCAACAGAGGGAGGGAACTAAGAGACTGTGAGAGAGAAAATAGACCCTGATTACATCATCTAGTCTACCTAGCAGTACATAAAGCTAGATCTATTCTTGGACGTTTGGGTAATGTGAGTCATTAAGTTATCTTTTTGTCTAAGACTTTTGGTCAAAAGTAGCCTCATTCCATGATGATAAAGCCTCTTAATGTGTAACTCCGCTCTTCACATTGAGACTTCATTCTAGATTTTTACATCTGAGTTTATGGATGATAGTTAAATTATGTTTTTATCAACAGCAGTAGTAAATACCGGTGTGTAAATAAATTACATGTGCTTTTGAGAAGGGGAAATTTTTTTTCCACTTCAACATAGGTCTGCTACTCTCCTCAAAAATGTGTATTTATGAAAATAAATTTAGAAAACAACTTCTTTGGTACCAGGGAGGGAAGATAAAAGATTTATGAGATCTTTCAGTTCTGAAACTGTATTTTCTGACTGCCATTTTTTCCATATGCCCACACTACAGATCTTTCACTCTAAATGGGAGGAAAAAATCTGTAGAATATTGTATTTTTAAACCATTTTCTATAACTAATGTTTTTAAAGTTTGAAATTCACTTTAATGCTTGCTAAAATATCCAATAAAGATATTTACTTCTCTTATTTCTGGAAAAATGGTACCAGGGGAATATTGAAGAAGATTGAGTATATTCTTGACATTAAAACAAATATTGCTTTTTTATCTGCCATGTGTATTTCCCCCAGGAAAAAATATGGTTTGGCATGCAATGTTAATTCAGTTACTGAGATTATGAAATGAAGAACTCTGAAATAAATGTTGTTATTCTCTGGTCCTTTACTCAATAGCACATATGTTTTCAGTTTTTCTCTGTCTGCAAATACATACCCCACTAGAGGAAAAAATAGAAGAATGAGGGTATCTTAATGGAAGTACAAGGTAATAAAAGTATGAAGTGTATTCTCTAATGTTGGTATAATAGTTTCCACTGGCATTTCAGGAACCCAGTTGGAATGGGATAGGAGGAAAAACAACTAAGAAATTGAGAATGGAAAACAAAATGGAAAGCTAAAAGGAAAACAGCCTGGCAGAACCCACCAATATCAAGTCTGGGTATATGCCCAAAATAAATAAAAACTAGTACATGAAATATTCATAGTAGCATTACTCATAATAACCAAAAGTATAAACAATTGGATGGATGGCTAAATAGGTGATAGGTCCATACAATGGGATATTTGGCAACAAAAAGGCATACATACTACAGTATGTATGAACTTTGAAAATATGCTATGTTTTTGTGTAACTTTGCTAAGTGTCAAAGATGATCAAAATGTGAACAGAAATCTTCAAGTTTTGTTTAGCAAAATAAACATGATTTAGGGAGTTGGCTTTTCCCCAATACCTTCTCTGTAAAATGGGGACATTAATACATTCCCCCCAGAGTTGTGAGGGTTATAGCTTATATAGAGTGCCTAATTATCCATATATGCTAGTTTCCTCAAAAGGCTTTATAGTGTCCTAAAGAATACACAACTGATAAATAAGAATAATTACAACAGCATGATACTGGATGTGAAATAAGGTATTTCTCCCTGTAATTGGCTTCTAAGCTTGCAGAAAGAGAACAAAGATTGGTAAGCATGCTATTTGTGGGCTTGAGGAACCAACTCCTGAGGGCACCAGGGCTTGCTGAGAGGGCAGTGTTCCCAGAAACTATACTGCCAGCATTCATACTCCTACTACCTCCAGGTAATTTTAGAGGATTTAGATGGAGAGAGAAATTTCCCGATTGGAGAAGGGAGAGAGAGGGAATGTCTGACAAGTTTTCCTCCCCAAGAAGATGCTGAGAATTCCTTGTAAAGCATGGAGGTGTCAAAGAAGAATAACTGCATTTGTTTTCTTGTCAGATTTGTGCTTAGCTAGCACGGTTTTTCACCTGCACTTTACTACTGGAGCAGGGTAAAGAGCAGTGGAGCCAGATAATTTGGTAGTGGGATATCAGTGAGGAAAGGGGAAAAGGACCCTGAACTGAGTTTCTGATGTCTGAGTCATGGAGATGGGTTCTGTTCCTGGCTGTAGGCACTAGTGTTAGGAGTAAAGACAATCGATGGGATTGAAAGCCAGAGATTCTCGAAGGACAGACACAGTCTGTGACACTGAAGCACTATATCTGAGAGCAGCTGCAAAGTGGGTGCAGTTATATGCTAGACTATCTCACAGGGGCAACTGATAAAAATCAGAAAGCTTGATTCTGAAAGTCTCAGGGATAAGGGGAGACAGAATGAAGTTGGCTAGATATCTGCAGGTTAGTAACAGCAGCAGTATATTGTAATATAGTGGTCCAGCACCTGACTACTGCAACCAGACTGCTTAGATTCATACACTCAAGATTAGGGGCAAGTTGTAGAAGGACTACATGGTCTTTAAGTTGGAACATCCTGTGCGAGAGGTCCAACCTTTTAAATTTCTTTGAAACTTTTCTGTAAGTTAAGGACAGAAAATTCTTTCAAAAACAGCAAACAAATAAAACCCCTTGGGATATTGAAATAGAAGATAGACTAATAACACTATCTTAAATTTACACATTTATCTAAATGACAGGTTGGAATCTCTGCCTTAACGTGCAGAGGAGCCACAGACATTTCAAAAATCTGTTTCTTAAAGGTAATAATATTACATCTAGTATGCAGTTAGCACCTACTATATACAAGCCATTGTTCTAGTACTTTACTTATTAGCTCTTTTCTCATAACAATCCTATTATTCTACTAAAGAGGAAACTAGGACATGGAATTTAAGTACCCTGCTTTAGTTATATAGGGGTAAGTGGCAGAGTCTGGACTTGAACCAAGGCAATACAGACTCTAGGGAGCTCTTGATTACTTTTTAAATTTGCTTTTACATGCACAGGTAGTGACTTCTCCACATACTTCTTGATGATGGTGGTAGTGGTGATTTCTTATCATATATGTCCCTAGTCTCTAGGATTTTAAGTAGATGGAATTTTAGACATAATTATATTTCTCAATTATTGCTTTTCTTTTATTGCTTGGTTAACTTTTCTTGGGGTTGTCTGTATTCAATGTCTTCAGATAACAGGTTTGGGGAAAGGGGGTAATTAGACGTATTTAAGTCAAAAAATAAATTAAAATGTTAAATCAATGGGAAAATTTGGTTTATGATTTTAGAAACTCATGATTTCACCTCATGCTTGTTGTGGTGGGTCTAGATCATTTCAATTGTGGTTTCCATACCACTGCTTTTGAATTTCTTCCAGGTGCATGGTTTTTAATGGTTTCCTCAGTGATCTGACAAATGGCCAACTCCAGCTGTATGATAATTCCTAATGAGGCCTAAAAGGGTTATTAAAGTTTGTATGATGGGAAGAAAAACTACTATCCAACTATTTCTGAACAACCTTCATTAAACAATGCTTCTTACATAGTTTTTTGATTCTCTTTTCTCCAGGTTTTGGCTCCCTACTCCCCCTTTTAAACCTCGAGTATTTTAGTTCTCAAGGAATCATTTCAACCTAGGTTGAATACTGGGCTAACGGTACTTGTTTACTTACCCAAAGACCATGTTTTATAAAGATAGCAGCCAGTTAAGCTCCCAGATTTACCCAGCATCCATGAGTCGTTAAGAAAGCAGGAAAGCCTGTTGACCTATTTATCAAGTCTGCCCACTGTGAAGCCAGATGCAGTGACATATTTTTTGAAAGGAGTGAACTTCTTTGTAGCAATTTAACTAGTGGTTTCTACTGCATTCCTGGTAAGACTCTGCGAATGATAACTCCTAAGAATTGACTCATTGTAGGTAGCTAAAAAGCAGTACACATCATCTGTCCCTTAGTAAATGTTCTCACTTTTTGATCCTAGGTCTGAAGGCAAGTATACCAACTTTTCAAACTGATGTGAAATTAGAAACTGCAGTCAGTCCATGGTCATCAAAAACCAAATATAATGGGTTGAGTTGGAAATGTAGCTTTTAATAAATAAGAAAATCCAACACTGCCACAAGCATTGTAAGTGGTTTAAAGAGAGGCTTTGGCAACTGTACTCCCTAATTTTTTCTAAGAGTTATATTTAAAGCCACATTTAAAAAACTATTATATATTGATATCATTATTCTGCTTTTACCGTCACTCAGTTGGAAATAATATGCTGACTGGTAGCATTTTCTAGATAGTACTGTCAAGCTGGTTTTGTCCATTCTGGACTCCAGAATCTTAATTGCAATAGGAATTGTAGAAAGATTCTTTAACTTAATAGATATCTTGTTGTATTAGTATTATAATACAACAAATTACTAAACAATCACAAAATTAGTGGCTTAAAAACAACACAAACTTAACAGTTCTGGAAGTCAGAAATTCCAAATTGGTTCCACCAGCCAAAACCAAGGTGTAGGGGAAGATTTGTTTCCTTGACTTCCAGCTTCTAGAGGCTGTCTGCTTTTCTTGGCTTGTGGCCCTTTTTCATCTTCAAAGCCAGCAACGGTGGTTGAATTTGTCATGCTGCATTACTCTGACATTGACTCTACTTGTGCCTCCTTGTTCAATTTTTTGGGGCCCTTTTGATTACACTGGGTACCTTGAGATGATACAGGATAATATACCTATCTTAAAGTGATTTGATTAATAACTTATTTCCATCTGCAATAACATTTCTTTGCCTTAAAATGTAACATATTTACAGATCCTGGGGATTAGAATGTAGGACATTTGGTGGGGGGCATTTTTCTGCCTACTACAGCTAATAGCATGCTATGTAGAATACATAGATTTTAAAATAATAAGTTGAAGCCTTAACATTTTTTATTTTATTATTTACTTTTGTTAACAAGATACACCTGTATATATACATCCTGAAAGCAGTCTCTATCTTAAGTCCTGTTTGAAATAAGACAATGTATAAACAAAAAAGCAAACAGAAGGCAATACTGATAAAAAAAATATTTGCTATAAATTATGATAAAATTTACATGTGAAATACTCCTACAAATGAATAATGAAAACCTACAGGTCACCCACAAATAAATAGGAAAATAGGTTAAGCACATTTCAAAATAAGAAAGAAATTAGAAGTGGGTTGCTGAAATGGTTAGAGGAAATGATACCTGTAACACTATGAAGGGGGACAGTGAGGATATGGGAGCCAGTTTACCAAAACAGAACCCCATGAAGATTCTGGACTCAGACTTGATCAGGTGGGAAAGTGAATGTGGCTGAAATCAGAGAAATTAACTAAATGTCTCTATATGGGCCAGCTGTAACTGTGGCTTTCCTTAGTCTCTTCTGCCCTGCTAGTAGAGCAGAGGTAGATGGAATTTTTTAAGTTATTTATTTTTGAGAGAGAGAGAGAGAAAGCAGGGAAGAGGCGGGGTGGGGGGGGGGGGAGAGAATCCCAAGCAGGTTCCACACAGTCAGTGCAGAGCCTGATGGAGAGCTCAAACTCATGAACTCCTAGATCATGACCTGAGTTGAAATCAAGAGTCAGATGCTTAACCAACTGAGCCACCCAGGCACCCTGGCAGATGGCATTTTCCAAGGCAAAACATTTGTTGTCACCCTGCTTTATTTTTTAAAGAAAAAATAAAAGAGAGGGAACCACAGACCCGATTATCTGGAAATAACTAAGGCTTCTGTTGAAGATGCTGGAGCTTCCAAGAAAAGTAGTTCTTATTCTAAAATTTGTACCCTGATAAATGGTTCTGTTGGCCCACAATGAAGTAGATTATATTTATTGACGTACCTGAATTTCCTTAGTACAGTTCTCAAATTTTTTAGTGCTAGAGAAGGACCTAGTCAGAAAAAAGCCCAAGATACCACGGTGGCAATCTCTCCATTTGTTTTAAACAACAGCAGATAACTTATGGTGGGGATTCACCACATATAGAATTTTCTGGAACCGAATTAGGAAATAAAAAGTTTCCAGGCTAAAAGGACCTACCTACTGTCGGAAAATAATTGTAGAAAGACACACCCAAACAGTATCATGAACTCTCACAATACCAAGATTAAATGATGATCCTAATTTTCAAAGACAAAACCAAATTACTTAAAAGGTCTTAAAAGGTCAAATTACTTAAAATTACTTAAGAGTCATGATGGCATCAGACTTTTCCCCCCAACTGTCTTGGAGAGTAGAAAATAATGGCACAATGAACTGAGATTTCTGTCATAAAGTTATTTTCAATCTAGAAATATATATCCAACAAATTATCAATTTAATGTGAGGACAGACTCTATATCTTTTTTCCCTGAATGTAAGTTCTAGGAAAGTTGAATATGTTCTCAGTAAGAATATAGTCCAACAAAATGATAGCGTAAACCAAGACAGGGAAGAATATAAAATACTAAGAACAGTGGGATCAAACAAATAAAGTGATAAGAAGGGACTCATGAGAACTTAAAAAACAATGAACTCTTGAGCAGTTAGTGCCCAGTCAAGTTAGGAAGAAAAGACAGATGGTTCTGAGAGGGGAAGTTCTACAGAATAAAATCAATATTTGAACTTAGAAAAAACTCAGAGTATGCTAAATACAAATAAAACGAAAAAACAAAAAGAAAAAATTGCAAATAGAATTCCTGAGCAAAATAAAAGTTAGAGAAGTCATAGCTCAAATGTGATACCAAGTGATACATGGCATGAAGTTAAGCATGTTCAGCTTAATTTTCTCTTCAAGTTGCATTGGGTCAAGATATCGTACACACAGAGGAGGAAGTGCAATCCAAACAGATTACTTAGGTATTTACCAATTACTGCTTATATAATCATAACTATGGAAATATTTTGTATTGGGTCTCAATTTTTAGAGTCAACCTAAAGACACAAAAAAGAAGAGTTGACAATGACTGCCAGAAATATTATAAATATTAACCTTGTGGCTACAGAGGATGACATATAGAAAAGAAGAGGAAGAACTGAGAAAGAGCATGGGTGCCAATCTTCTTATCTCACAAAGTGGGATTCAATAGAGAGAGAATGTTAAAAGTTTCTAGAGTATGCTATTTAAATTATCAAGACAGCCAGCAAAACAATTAAAAAATAATAAAAGCATGAACATCATACTTAGAGAGGAAGAGTAACAGAGGTACAGTGAACTCCAGAGGCCACCCCAGCCATTGCCTGCACAGACTGGCCTAATGGCCTCCTGTGTCTCTTTCTCTCTGCCAGAATTGGCTTGCATAGTGGACAGGCCAGAACTGCTAGGAAGATAGCTGAGAAATAGCTCTCAAATAACGAGGATGAAAGTTTACAGTCAGGGAGATAACTTTGAGTTGTCTTTTTTTATAGGGTCTTTTTTTATAGGGTTCCCAAAGACACTTAGCCCAGTTGGCCACAGAGACAACTCACTCATTAATCCAGCATCCATTGGCTTTTCCGCCTTCTGTGCTATACTTCCTCTCTTTGTCACTGTGCAAATAAACTACTTGTACATAGGGGCGCCTGGGTGGCTTAGTCGGTTAAGCGTCCGACTTTTGCTTAGGTCATGATCTCGCAGTTTGTGGGTTTGAGCCCGGTGTCGGGTTCTGTACTGACTGCCAGCTCAGAGCCTGGAGCCTGTTTCAGTCTGTGACTCCCTCTCTCTCTCTGACCCTCCCCTGCTCACGCTGTCTCTCTCTCTCTCTCTCTCCTATAAATAAATAAAACATTAAAAAAAAAAAACAAAAAAAACCAACTACTTGTACATAAACCTTTGTCTCAGGGCCTGTTTTTAGTGGGAACCAAACTAAACTATAAAATGTGAGTCAAGTCCAATCATTTTCATACCCAGGATCTAATACATATCGTCTAAATTTGGTAAAATGAAAAACGGCAGTTTGAGCATGTTAGTCAATTATGATTTAAACCACCAGAACAGAATCAAACAGAAATTTTGAAAGAGTTTGTTTCTGATGGAGGCTTAGGTGGGATGGGAGACAATGATTTTATTATCTAAGTGGCAAAGGAAATGAACAGACTATTGACAAAAGAAGAAAAGACTAAACTTGTATAAAACTTTCTGGGCCTCCCTAGTAATTAAAGAGACATAAGGATGAATCATTTTTCACTTATCAGTTAGAACATCTTTAAGCACGTCATAGCCAAGTTTACATAGGTAACAAGAGTGAAGTGAAATAAGCACTTTTTTTTACAGAAGGTAAAGAGAAACAAGCACAAGATGATAGGAATGAAGTGAAATAGCATTTTTTCATACACTGCCAGAGAGATTTTAAACTTACACAATCTTTCTGAAAAACCAACGTAGGGATATCTTTAAAAGCCTTAATATTTCTCACATTTTCTAACTCTATAATTGCATTTCTTGGGGACAATTTCAGAAGATGAATAAAAAATGCAGACATTGATCCATAAAGATATTCATTGCATTATGACTTACAATAGTGACAAATGAAAACAAATAAGATGAGGAGAATTATAAGTACATTAGTATATATTCATACAATAAAAGACTATGAAGATATTAAATATGATTATGAAGAACTTTTATTCACATAGGAAATGTTTACAGTCTAAAGTGAGGTGAAGAAGGTAGAGTATGAAATTGTATAGGTTTTATTACCTCAAATATCTAAAACTTTACTTTTAAAAAAGACAAAAGAAATTAGCAGAAAATGTTATACAATGTTAAAATTCTAGCTGGCATCTGCCTTTGAAAGAAAGTTTTATTAGGAAATTATCCTAATAAGACATTTGGAAACACCAGTATTTTTCACAGAGCAAGAACAAATAATTCTAAGATTTGTATGGAACCAGAAAAGACCCCAAATAGCCAAAGTACTGTTGAAAAGGAAAAGCAAAGTAGGAGGCATCACAATTCTGGACTTGAAGCTGTATTACAAACTGTAGTCATTAATACAGTATGGTACTGGCACAAAAACAAACATATAGATCAATGGAACAGAATAGATAACCCAGCATTGGACCCACAAATGTATGGCTAACCAATCTTCAACAAAGCAGAAAAGAATATCCAGTGGAAAAAAAACAAGTCTCTTGAACAAATGGTGTTAGGAAAACTGGACAGCAACATGCAGAAGAATGAAACTGGACCCCTTTCTTACATCATCCACAAAAATAAATTGAAAATGGATGAAAGACCTAAGTGTGAGGCAGGAAACCATGAAAATCCTAGAAGATAACACAGGCAGCAACTTCTTTGACTTTGGCCAGAGAAACTTCTTACTAGACACATCTCCAGAGGCAAGGGAAACAAAAGCAAAAATGAACTATTGGGACTTCATCAAGATAAAAGATGTCTGAACAGTGAAGGAGACAATCAACAAAACTAAAAGGCAACTGAAGGAATGGGAGAAGATATTCAGAAACGGCATATTGGATAAGGGTTAGTATCCAAAATCTATAAAACTCAACACCACAAAAATAAATAATCTGGTTAAGAAATGGGCAGAAGAAATAAACAGACATTTCTCTAAAGAAGACATACTAAGAGACACCACGAAAAAATGCTCAACATCACTCAGCATCATGGAAATACAAACCAAAATCACAATGAGATACCACCTCACCCCCATCAGAATGGCTAAAGATAACAGTTCAGGAAACAACAAATACTAGTGAGAATGCACAGAAAGGAGAATCCTCTTGCACTGTTGGTGGGAATGCAAACTGATGCAGCCACTCTGGAAATCAGTATGAAGTTTCCTCAAAAAGTTAAAAATAGAGCTAACCTATGACCCAGCAATTGTACTACTAGGTATTTATCCAAAGGTTACAAAATGCTGTTTGAAGGGACACATGTTTATCAGCATTATCAACAATAGTCAAACTGTGGAAAGAACCCAAACGTTCATTGACTAATGAATGGATAAAGATGTTGTATATACGTACAATAGAATATCACTCAGCCATCAAAAAGAATGAAATCTTGCCATTTGCAATGACAGGGACGGAACTAGAGTGTATTATGCTATGCAAAATAAGTCAGTCAGAGAAAGACAATGACATATGATTTCACTCATATGTGGAATTTAAACAAAACGATGAACATAGGGGAAGAGAACAAAAATAAGATAAAAACAGAAAGGGAGGCAAACCATAAGAGGCTCAACTATAGAGAAAACTGAGGGTTTCTGGGAGGAGGGGGGTGGGGCATGGGATAAATGGGTGGTGATTATTAAAGAGGACACTTGTGAGCACTGGGTGTTATATGTAAATGAAGAATCACTAAATTCTACCTATGAAACCAATACTACACTATATATTAATTAATGTGAATTTAAATAAAATCTTGGAAGAAAAATAAGGTTTCTAGGTGAATCGGTTACAGTTGAGATCCACAGATCTGGCAGACAACCGAACCACTGAAATATCTTACCATTATCTGGTATATATTGAATTAGTAATAAAAATGTACAAATGAATGAAATGTTGATACTGTACACACCAGATCCCCTTGTTATTGGTTATGAAGTTTTGTTCATGTTTTATTAAAAAAAAAGACATTTGGAATGAAGTTGAATAATTGAGATGTAAAGGCCACAGATTATGATGAAGAAATCTCCATGTACGGGGAAATGGATTCAATTTTCTTAGTATTGTTAATGAGAAAGGGAAATGGGAGAAGGAAAAGGGTAGAGATGAGAGAGAAAGAAATGATGTTAAAAGGCCATGAGGTAGGCAACAGGGCTGTGCCTCAGGACACAGCCTCCATCAAACCTGTAGTGCATTCCCCTAAACTCACAAATGTGATTTTGAGAGAGGCTGTTGACAGAAGAGGCTGTCATGTGGTGTGCTTTGTTCATGGTGTGGTACAAGTCATATGCAGGATGCTGGGTCCCCATTGCTGGAATGATGGAGATATGGAAACTTTGCAAGAATTGACTAATGTCTTTGGAGGGGTTGTGTACAGTTTTCATTTCCATAAGCGATGGGTTCAGAACAGAGTCATAGGGTGTTTAGGAAATTTCACTTACATTAGAATTACCAGCTTTATACTCACATTAAAAACTATGTTAGGCAAGGACTTCGATTGTAAATGGGAGAAGCACTTGTTGAAAGGGTTTGAACTGCTGCATGAACCAGGGACCATCTGGGACCTGGGAGTTTGAACTAGAACTTAAACGCCATTGACACACATGTCTTCTTGGTTCTCTCTCGCTAGTGTATCAGCTTAATTCTCTTCTGATGCTCACTGGATTTCTCCATCTGCTATAATGGGACTGGCAACACTTTACAGTATTATATATATCCTAACAGCTTTGTGATTAGCTTAAGTTGGAACAAAACAGCAGATAGCCCAGATGGGCTTGATTTGATTTGATTTGTGTGCGTGTGTGCGTGTGAGAGAGAGAGAGAGAGAGAGAGAGAGAGAGAGAGAGAGAACTCATCTTTTTTTAATCACTGTGGCTAAATGGGCAAGTTTCTGTAATGGTTCAATTGTGGAGTGGAGATAGGCTTGTTACTAGATTACAGGAGACCAAATAGAGCCAATGGGAGGGTTCAGAGCCTAGCCGGTCTCCACAATAGAAACAAGCAAGCAATAAAACACCCAAGTACAAAGAGGACAAAAAAACTATAAATCAGGAATTTTAAACACTGTCACCTGGCTCCAGGAGAATAGCTATAACCGTGGATTGTCTGAAGCCTTCTAACCCTTCAGCTACAAAGATCAGCATGTGTGGATACCTGTTGTACAAGCATCCAAGAACAGGAGTTTTCCACGTTACTTAACCTTTAAATCCATACGAGATCACTTTCTAATATGGACTGACAATCGGAGGATCATGTAATATACCTTTAATAAGTACATAGGAAATCTCCTAAATAAATAAACATAAAACAAATAACAAACTCAATAAACTTCCGTAGTAATTCTATTATCCTTGAGGGAGACTTTATCTCTCTGCGAGATAGCTCATTTTCCTTCTTCCCCTTACCTCTTCTCAGACTCCATAAAAAACACTTCTGTGCCCTTCTTCTTGCCTTGGGTTTTGCTCTTTGCTGGCAGCAGCTTATCAGATAAACTCATCTGTGCTAATGTGTGACATCGGCTTATTGTTGACTACAAAGGATAAATCTCCCTTGTATCCAAACTGTCCCCCTGGGCCAAATTACTTTCCCCTAAAATGCCAGTGTATTTTTTCATTAAATTGATTTCAAATCCTTCAGGTTATTAGGTTTATGGCAGCCCCATTAAGTAGAACAATGATGATTTATGTAAGAAGTTAAGCCAGGATCATTGTTTTGTTCAATAAAAAGGTTCATGGGTCTGCAGCTGGGTTCTTAGGTCCCTCAGCTTTGCACTGCAAGATTGTTGCTCTGTGACTTACATGATCTCCCGGTTTTGTTCCCTAAAAGCCTATCATTCCTCCTTGGAACTGTTGATCAGAATTTGCAGCATACAAATCATGGCTGTGAAGTTCAAGTCCCTGCTGAGCAAGCTGCAGGAGCTTCGGGTCAAGAGAGACCTTGTAAAACTTCCAGATCTAACTCTTCTGGGCCTTGTGACTTAGGGTCTATCTCTCTTTCTTTTTTTTCCTTTTATATTTTAGTTTTTATTACTATTTTCTTTAATAATAATTTATTGCCAAGTTAGCTAACAAAGAGTGTATACAGTGTGCTCTTGGCTTCAGGAGTAGATTCCCATGATTCATTGCTTACATACAACACTCAGTGCTCATCCCAATAAGTGCCTTCCTCAACACCATTACCCATTTCCCCCTCTCCACCCACTCAACTGTTTGTTCTCTGCATTTACGAGTCTCTATGGTTTGCCTCCCTCTCTGTTTGTATCTTATTTTTCCTTCCCTTCCCCTATGTGCATCTGTTAAGTTTCTCAAATTCCACATGAGTGAAATCATGTGATATCTGTCGTTCTCTGACTGACTTATTTCACTTAGCACACTACCCTCCAGTCCCATCTATGTTGTTGCAAATGGCAAAATTTCATTCTTTCTCGTTGTCAAGTATTATTTCATTGTATATATAATTATAGCTACATCCCTATCCATTCATCAGTTTGGACATTTGGGTTCTTTCCATAATTTGGCTATTGTTAACAGTGCTGCTATATTTGTTGGGGTACCTGTGCCCCTGTGCATCAGCACTCCTATATCCTTTGGATAAATTGCTAGTAGTGCTATTGCTGGGTTGTAGAGTAGTTCTGTTTTTAATTTTTTGAGGAGGCTCCACATTGTTTTCCAGAGTGGCTGCACCAGTTTGTATTCCCACAAATAGCGCAAGAGGGTTCCCATTTCTCCACGTCCTCACCAACATCTGTTGTTTCCTGGGTTGTTAATTTTAGCCACGCTGGTGTGAGGTGACATCTCAATGTGGTTTTCATTGTATTTCCCTGATGATGAATGATGTTGAGCGTCTTTACATGTGTCTGTTGGCCATCTGGAGGTTTTCTTTGAAAAAGTGTCTGTTGGGGTACCTGGGTGGCTCAGTTGGTTAAGTGTCTGACTTCGGCTCAGGTCATGATCTCACGGTTCATGGGTTTGAGCCCTGCATCAGGTTCTGTGCTGGCAGCTCAAAGCCTGGAGCCTGTTTCAGATTCTGTGTCCCCCTCTCTCTCTGCCCCTCCCCTTCTCATGATCTCTCTCTGTCTCAAAAATAAAGTATATTAAAAAAGTTTTTTTGAAAAAAGTGTCTATTCACGTGTTCTGCCCATTTCTTCATTGGATTGTTTTTCCAGTGTGGAGTTTGGTAAGTTCTTTATAGATTTTGGATACTAACCCTTTATCTCATATGCCATTTGCATATATCTTCTCTCATTCGGTCAGTTGCCTTTTACTTTTGCTGATTGTTTCCTTTGCAGTGCAGAAGCTTTTTATCTTGATGAAGCCCCAATAGTTCCTTTTATTTTCCTTGCCTTTGGAGAGGTGTTGAATAAAAAGTGGCCGTGGCTGAGGTCAAGGAGGTTGTTGCCTGTTTTCTCCTCTAGGATTTTGATGGTTTCCTCTCTTACATTTAGGTCTTTCATCCATTTTGAGTTTATTTTTGTGTATGGTGTGAGAAATGGTCCAGTTTCATTCTTCTGTATGTTGCTGTCCAGTTCTCCCAGCACCATTTGCAAAAGACACTGTATTTTCTCCATTGGATATTCTTTCCTGCGTTGTCAAAGATTAGTTGGCCATACGTTTGTGGGTCCAGTTCTGAGTTCTCTATTCCATTGGTCTATGTGTCTGTTTTTGTGCCAATACCATACTGTCTTGATGATGACAGCTTTGTAGTAGAGGCTAAAGTCTGGGATTGTGATGCCTCCCACTTTGGTTTTCTTTTTCAACTTGACTTTGGCTATTCTGGGTCTTTTGTGGTTCCATACAACTTTTAGGATTGTTCTAGCTCTGAGAAGAATGCAGGTACAATTTTGATTGAGATTACATTGAATGCGTAGGTTGCTTTGGGTAGTATTGACATTTTAACTATATTTGTTCTTCCTATCTATGAGCATGGAATATTTTTCCATTTCTTTGAGTCTTCTTCAATGTCTTTCATAAATTTTCTATAGTTTTCAGCACACATATCTTTTACATCTTTGGTTAGGTTTATTCCTAGGTATTTTATGGTTCTTGGTGTGATTGTAAATGGAATTGATTCTCTTTCTGTTGCTTCATTATTGGTGTATAGAAATGCAACTGATTTCTTCTGTACATTGATTTTATATCCTGAGAGTTTGCTGAATTCATGTATCAGTTCTAGCAGCTTTTTGGTGGAGTCTTTCAGGTTTTCCACGTAGAGTATCGTGTCAACCGCAAAAAGTGAAAATGCGACTTCTTCTTTGCCAATTTGGATGCCTTGTACTTTATTTTGTTGTCTGATTGCTGAGGGTAGGACTTCCAACACTCTGTTAAACAAGGGTGCTGAGAGTGGACATCCCAGTCATGTTCCTAATCTCAGGGAGAAAGCTTTCAGTTTTTCTCCACTGTGGATAATATTAGCTGAGGGCTTTTCATATACAGCTTTTATGATGTTATGTTCCTTCTATCCGGACTATCTTGAGGGTTCTTTATTAATAAAAGATGCTGTATTTTGTTAAATGCTTTTTATGCAGCTATTGACAGGATCATGTGGTTCTTATCTTTTCTTTTATTAATGTGATATATCACATTGTTTGATTTGTGAATATTGAACCTCCCGTATAGCCCAGGAACGAATCCCACTTGATCATGGTGAATAATCCTTTTAATATACTGTTGAATTCAATTTGCTAGTATCTAGTTGAGAATATTTGCATTCAGGAACATTGGCTTGTAATTCTCCTTTTTAGTGGGGTCTCTGGTTTGGGAATCAAGGAAATGCTGGATTCATATAATGAGTCTGGAAGCTTTTCTCCCATTTCTATTTTTTTGGAACAGCTTGAGGAAAAATAGGTATTAACTATGTTTTAAATGTGTGGTAGAATTTCTCTGTGAAGCCATCTGGCTCAGGACTCTCATTTGTTGGGAGGATTTTTGATAACTGATTCAATTTCTTCACTAGTTGTGGGTCTGTTAAAATTTTCTATTTCTTCCCATTTGAGTTTTGGTAGTGCATGGGTGACTAGGAATTTTTAGATTTCCTCCAGGTTGTCTAGTTTGTTGGCATATAATTTTTCATAGTTTCCTCTAATAATTGTTTGTATTTCTGTGGTGTTGGTTGTGATCTCTCCTCTTTCATTCATGATTTTATCTATTTGGGTTCTCTCTTCTTTTTGAGAAGTCTGCCTAGGAGTTTATCAATTTTGTTTATTCTGTCAAAAAATCTGCTCTTAGATTCATTGATCTGTTTTACTGTTTTTTTTTTTAAAAATTCTATATTGTTTATTTCTGCTCTAATCTTCNTTATTCTGTCAAAAAATCTGCTCTTAGATTCATTGATCTGTTTTACTGTTTTTTTTTAAAAAATTCTATATTGTTTATTTCTGCTCTAATCTTAATTATTTCTCTTCTTCTGCTGCCTTTGGGATTTCTTTGCTGCTCTGTTTCTAGTTCCTTTAGGTGTGAGGTTATGTTTTGTATTTGGGATTTTTCTTGTTTCTTGAGATAGGCCTGCCTGGATTGCAATGTATTTTCCTCTTAGGACTGCCAATGCTGCATCCCAAAAGGTTTGAACTGTCATGTTTTCATTTTCATTTGCTTCTGTTTATTTTTTAATTTTTTCTTTAATTGCCTGGCTGACCCATTCATTCTTTAGTAGGAACTTCTTTAACGTCCATGCATTTGGAGGCTTTCCAATTTTTTCTTGTGGTTGATTTCAAATTACATAGTATTGTGATCTGCAAATATGCATGGTATGATCTCAATTATTTTATATTTATTAAGGGCTGTCTTGTGGCCCAGTATGTGATCTATCTTGGAGATGTTGCATGTGTACTCAAGAAGAATGTTTATTTTGCTTCTTTGGGATGAAAAGTTCTGAATATATCTGTCAAGTCCATCTGGTCCAGTGTATCATCCAAGGCCATTGTTTCTTTATTGATTTTCTGCCTAGATGATCTGTCCATTGTTGTAAGTGGAGTATTAAAATCCCCTACAATTACCAATATTCTTATCAATAAGATTGCTTATGTTTGTGATTGATTTTTATACTTGTACTTTCAAGTTGGGAGCATAAACATTTACAAGTTAGCTCTTCTTGATGGATAGACTACATAATTATGATATAATGTCCTTCTTCTTCTCTTTTTACAGCCTATAGTTGAAAATCTAGTTTTTCTGATATAAGTATGGCTACTCCAGCTTTCTTTTGACTTCCAGTAGCTTCCAGTAGCATGACAGATAATTCTCCATCCCCTCACTTTCAATCTGAAAGTGTCCTTAGGTCTAAAATGGGTCTCTCTCTTTTTTTTTTTGTAATCCATTCTGGCACCCTATGTCTTTTGATTGGAGCATTTAGTCCATATACATTCAGAGTTATTATTGAAAGATACGTATTTATTGTCATTGTGTTATCTGTAGGTTTCATGCTTGTGGTGATGTCTCGGGTCCCTTGTAGTCTTTGCAGCATTCCTGTCACAGAGTCCCCCTTAGGAGCTCTTGCAGGACTGGTTTAGTGGTCACAAATTCCTTTAGTTTTTGTTTGTCTTGGAAAGCCTGTATCTCTCCTTCTGTTTTGAATGACAGCCTTGCTGGATAAAGGATTCTTGGCTGCATATTTTTCCTAATCAGCACAGTGAATATTTTCTGCCATTCCTTTCTGGCCTGCCAAGTTTTAACGGACAGGTCTGCTGCTACCCTTATGTGTCTACCCTTATAGGTTAAGGCCTATTTGTCCCAAGCTGCTTTCAGAATTCTCTGTTTTTGTATTTTGCTAGTTTCACTATGGTATGCTATAGAGAAGATGTATTCTAGTTAAATTCGAAGGGTGTTCTCTGTGCCTCCTGGATTTGAATGTCCTTTTTCTTCCCCAGATTAGAGAAGTTCTCAGCTATAATTTGTTCAAGCAAACCTTCTGCCCCTTTCTCTCTTTCTAGAACTCCTATGACACAGATATTATTACATTTCATTGAATCACTTATTTCTCTAATTCTCCTTTTGTGGTCTAGTATTCTTTTTCTCAGCCTTATCATTTTCCATAATTTTATCTTCTATTTCCCTTATTCTCCCTTCTGCATCCTCCATCTTCGCTGTCACCACATCTAGTTTATTTTGCACTTCCTTTACAGAATTTCTTAATTCATTGTGACCATTTCTTAGTTCCTTGATCTCTGCAGGAATAGATTCTCTGCTGTCTTCTATGCTTTTTTCAAGCCCAGCTATTAATCTTGTGACTATTATACTAAATTCTTGATCAGATATATCTGTTTCTGAGCTGTCTCTAGCTGTCATTTCTTCCTGGAATTTCTGTTGAGAATTCTTCCATCTAGTCATTTTGGCTAGTTTTCGGTCCTTTACAAGTTTTAATAGCTTGTTAGGTGTCCTGCACCTGTGAGTACTACTATATTAAAAAGAAGTCAAATACTGTCCATGGCCTGACCCTTCAGGCCAGTGTTGTGTGCACTGCTGTGATCCTGGTTGCTTTATCTCCCTACTTGTAATGGTGGTTTGGACCTTCCACCAGGTGTGCTTTGATTTGTTTGTTGAGGTAACACTGAAGAAACTTTAAAATGGGGTGGTAGTGGTAGAAGAAGCCTTATCCTATACAAAGAGAAATGACAGAGGCAGGGAAAAAAAGAAAAAAAATTACCAGGCAGAGAGTCAGAGAAACCATATGGCTTAATCCAAAGAAAGAGAGAGAGAGAGAGAGAGAGTAGATAATGAAGAAGGAAATACAGAACAGGTGTAAAATAGATTAAAAATATCTGCTGAAACAAACCAACAACCAGAATAACCAGAATAGAGAAGACCAGAAATCAGAAAATGCAAAATTGCTAGACCAATATCTGATGGTACCTTGGAATTGGTGGCTGCACTAGTCTGGGGGAGGGGCTATCTGGTTCAGTCAGTGTCAGTCTTGCTCTGTTAGATATGCAGTTACCAGGCACAGAGGGGTGTGGTTTGGTGCAGGTGGGTCCTGCCTCCACTGTGGGCCCCTTGTGCATTCCCTGAATCCCCACCTTGTTGGTGATGGGGAGAAAACTGGTGACACACCAACCTCTCCTCCCTGTACTGGTGTCCCAAATCACTCTGTTCAGGTAGTCCTCACAGTGCCACACAGGCACGAGCTGGCTGGTTTGTTCCACTCCATAGTCTCCCGCACCTCAGCTGGGATTCAAACCCTGAGGTCTTAAAGGTTCCCGCTCCACATACCCTGGTTCTGGGGTATTGCCATTCTGCCCAGCTGACAAAGGGCCTCTGGCTGGTGGGCGTCTACAGGGTCTTTTGTCCTTAGAGCCACTATATATCTTCTTCCCACAGCGCTCAAGGGAGGGGACTGCTCTCTCCGACTGTTCCTTTGAACTCACTACTGAGCCCTGGGCTGGCTCCCCTCCTCACCAGGTGCATGTACAGGGTGGCAGGCCCCAGTCCAGAGAAAGTCCTTCAACCCTGTATTGTGTTAGAAATTGATTCTTCGTTTTTTTCCATTCTCCGGTCCATGGTCTGGGGAGGTTTTTCTCTTGTCCAAATACAGTCCTAAACTTCCACAGCCTCTTTCTCTTCCTTTTTTCTCTCCACAGAAGCATATCCTTCCCCTCTGTGCCTACGCAACCCATTTTATCTCTCCCAATTTGCAATCATACACCTATGGCCCGCCAAGTTGTCCCCATGAGCCCCTGGAGATGTTTTGGTCACTCTGTAGCCTGGATTCCTGGAATTTCAGGCCTTCTGGACTCCAAATGGCTGTTCTTGAGGGAGGAGGGAACTTCAGGTCCCCCTATTTCTCTGCCATGTTGACTTCTCCCCCTGGGTCTGTCTCTTAATGAACTTAAGTTTCACAGCTGTAAAGTAGGTGACAATACCTCACTGAGTGTTGCACAAGTTAAATACTGAATGAACCACTCTACCAGGCTGGAGTGTTTTCAGCCTGAACTATTTCTTGCCTTCCTTGCACTTTCCTCTTCTGTTGCAAGTAAGCAGACCTCTGCAGTCTGCATTTCCCTGGGTTCCCAGCTTCCACCAGGGAATCAACCAATGGAGAACACGGATTTAGGATCAGAGGTGTAGCTGAGAGAGAAGCCACAGTATTTTCCCTGTCTTCTCTGCCTTGGGTGATGGATCTGGTACATTCTGTCTCCTTCATGGCCTCATTTCCTGCTCGTTAGGTGTACCATGGTGTTAACTTCTGCTATGTGACCCTGGCCCCTGGGATTTGGTAATTCCACCTCCTCTCTGTCCCCTTAGCTTAGGAGTAATTAATCCTAAGTTGTTTTTTTCTTTAGGAATCACTGCCTTGCCTTAGTGTGTCTTGTGTAGCTGCTCAGCTCTTCATTACCCACATAGTCAATTGCCTGCATTAAATTAAATCTTTTAGAAGTTCAAGTGGCTCTGTTTCTTGCTTGGTCCCTAACTGATATGACCCCCTAACATAGTAATGGTACCTTGTAGGTAGTTGTTTCGCTTTGTTGAGGTTGCTTAAACATATACTTAAAATGAATTTGTTAAAGAAACCCAGAGCTGGACAGGAGGTAAAACAGTAAAAACAGGTTCTATTCAGGAACTACTACTCCATTCCCTACTGGAATAGGAAAAAAAGAGACCTCAGCATGAAACTGGGGTCAGTTTGGGGTCATACAGCATGGACAAGTGGAGATTTATAGCCAAAGAGCAATGTGGGGATCAGTGGATAGAAAGCAATTAAGAGGGAAATATCAGGGGGAGTGAGGGAACCCTGACAGGATTCTTACTAAAGGTAAGCCAAAGTAGTCAGTCGTCAAAGATTGGGGATGAGGAATTTGATCAGATATCAAGGTGACCAGATATCAAGGGGGCAGGGCTGGATCTCTAAAGTGCCCTAGACATATTCTTGCTACAACTGGGTGATGCAGGACTGATAAGGATGGGCATCAAGGTTAAGGCCTAGGGGGATTGGAGAAGCCTGACTAAAGTTGGTCAAGAAGAGAGTCCCTGTCAATTTCTAAATATATTTCACTAATCAATAGAAAGTAGTAATATTTATGATACTATAAAAAATATGGTAGCATGTTAATTAAATAATTTCAAATTTCTGCTTTTATACCTTTATTCAAAATGTCTAGAAACCAAGAATAACCAGAGGAACAAAAACAACATAAATACGATTTCTTTTAATATATATTAGTGGTATTAAATATCTCCCTGAATGCAACATTACAAGTATTTCCTTTAGCCATAAGATGACCAGTATTCTGTGGGCTTATGTGGGGAATAGGCTTAGGAATTCCCTGGGCTGGCACAGATGGGTTAACATAAAGAGTTAGAAAGCCATAGGATAGTCACATCCAAGTTTGGGTTAACAAGATTAGGTAGATAGGTATAGAGAGGGTGCGGGAGAGGTCCCAGTGTAGAGAGGGCAGGGCAAAGGGCCCAATACAGAACAAAGGTATATGAGGTAAACAAGATTAGGTAGCAGCATTATAGCAATAGGACAAGAACCCAGAATGCTTCATTGTCACCACCCAAAAGGTGCTTCACTTGTTGTCAGTGGCATCAATGACCGCCCAAGCTCCTCAGAAAGCTACCTCAGAGTCACTGTGGACCTTTCTCATGATCTTACTCACATTCAATTCACTTTTGGGTCTCTACAAAAACATTTAGTCCCCACAGTCATCATCTGAGATCAGCCATGATCTCAACTTGGACAGTATTGACATTCTGGATGATTCTTCGTCATGGGGGTTGTCTAGAGCATTGTAGGAGGTTTAACAGCATCCCTGGCCTCTACTCACTGGATGTCAGTATCACTTCCCTGCACAGTGTAAATCAAAAAGGTTTCTGGATATTGCCATTTTGTCACCAACAGTACCCCCCACCCTCGACCACTCTTCTCCACAGGAATGTTAACCTTATGTTTTAAAGAGAAAGGAAAAGCTCCATCTGACCAGTTTGAGCTCAATCACGGGCTCAAAACTGCACAGATGGACAAAGGAGTGTACAACAGTTACCCCTACTCATTATAATGTTAAAATCTCTGCCCAAGGAGGAGCACAAACCTCATTAACATATGTGAAACATGTATAGGCATATTTCCTAAATACACATGCATGATCATATACCTACCTCTACCTATGATGACAAAACCTCTTTCTGAATATTCATCATAACCCTAAATAAAAGGAACCCACTCATCCCCACTGAGAGACTCACAGCTTTGGAAGTTATTCCCTAAGATCATCTTACTTGCTGCAAATAAGTCTCCTTTATGTGACAACTCTACTTGGTATAGTCTCTACCTGTAACTCATCAAGGAGCAAACTCAGGTTAGTTGGGTTATAAAATGTCCTGGGGTTGGCAGGAGGGCAATATTGTCCCAAGTTAAGAGTCACGGTTTTAGACTAGAGTCTGGAGACTATTGTGGTAACCTTTTATCTGAGATCTCTTTTATCTCCCTGTAGTTTATGTAATATAGTTTAGTGTCATATAAGGAATTTGTCAGCATATAAAGCCTTTTGCAAACTAGCTTCTAGTCCTTTGCAGCTTAATCCCCTGCTTCTACATACTAGGCATCTTACTCCCCAGTCACACTGAAAACCACTCTACCAATACTCCAGATCCTTCTAGTCCTCAGCACTTTTGCAGAGGTGGTTCCTTCAGTCAGGTGTGCATGGTACATGTATTCTACATAGGGCAGGATTAGGAATTAGCTCTCTTGCCTGAGTGAAACAGGAGGGTCAGCTATAAGCAGCCTCCCAGGTGTTCCCAGTCAGGCTTTCTGAGGTCCTTAGGTAAAATTACTGTCTCTATTAACTGGGCTTTGTATTTGTTCTTTTCCTAAAAATAATTATTCTTAAGTTAATTTAAGTGGGGGGCACCTGGTTGGCTCCGTTGGTTAAGCGTCCAACTTCTCACAGTTTGTGGGCTCAAGCCCCGCATTGGGCTCTGTGCTGTCAGCCAGCTCAGAGCCTGGGACCTGTTTCGGGTNAAAAAAAAAAAAAACATAAAAAAATAAAAAAATTAAATTAAGTGGATTGAATGGGTCACAGGCTGGTTAAAACCTGATCTCCTTCTCTCATAGTTTTGGACTTGGGAATGTACACATATCAAGTTTCTCTCTGGTGGCTGAAGGTAGACCCTATACAACTTGGGAGTTTTTCCTAGAAAGCTGATCTACAAGGATAGAAAATAATGGTAAAGAAATACAGGAAAGAGAGAAAATATCAATTCCTAGTCAAGTTCAGGACTCTGGTTCCAATATTTCTGAAATCCAACATGGTGGGAAGATCCTCCAACATCCTTAGAATACATTCTCCTTTAGGCTTTTGTTAGCTTGAGTTCAACTTGTATTACTTGTAGTAGCAAGTGTCCTACTTAAGACACTGGCAAAGCTACTCCATCACAGAAGGTAAAAAAAAAAAAAAAAAGGCCATTTGCTACTAGTCTCTAAACAATGATCAAGATCAGAATTTAACAAAGTGACTAAATAAGGTTCTTTTCTTGTCTTTCAGGCAAAAGAGATAATTTGAAATTTTACTTCAGATACTTATTCTTATAAAATTAGAAAATATAAAAATTTGTGGTTTCAAATTGTTCACTATTCAGCCCATGAAGTCTCAAATCAATTTTGATTTTGTAAAATTTTAAACATTTAACATCACTGGTTTCTAGCTCTGGTATCTTTTATTCGTCATTCATTTCTTTGAATAAATCTGACCTATTTCCTCAACTTGCAACAAAGATGTTTGAACAAAGAAAACATGATTTTTAAACCTCCTTCCACTTCTGTGGATGATTTGGCAACTACAAAATATTTGAATTACTTTCAGCTTTAGTAAAGATCAACCTGCATCTTTTGGAAGGAGTATATTTTCAATTGAAAAGCCACACTAAAGAAATATGACATGTATCCAAAATAAAACTAGGAAAGAAAAAAAATATAGTGCTCCTCTTGACCCTGATCTGTGGGCTCCCAAATGAGGTACTAGATTTAAAAAACAATTCGCAAGTACTTAATTCATCTACAGTTGGCTCTTGATAGACCTTTCCTTTATTGCCCAGATAGCAGGGACTGCATATTGCTTACCTTTTCTTCTCAAAGTTGAGTACACTGCCTGTGAAATCGTAGATGTTTAATAAATGTTGGTTGAATAAAGAAAAACATCCTAGGCTCCTGCCACCTATATTCTTGGTCTATGCCAAAATTATAGTTATTATCACTCTAGAAGTCAGAGGCCAGTTCAGAAAACAGAAACTATATTAGGTATTTCAGAGGGGATTTAATACCGAGAAATAGTTACAGGAGAGATAGAAGGTGGAAGCACAGTAAGCTGGAAGTGATAACTCCAGGAAAGAAACCATTCCACCAATGCCCCCTACAACAGATGAAATAGTCCGGTTGGGGGTTAACAGTTGGGGTTACCTTGCAGCTCAGAGCAGAGTCCCTGAGGATGTGAGGATGAAAAGAGGGGCTGAAGAGTGCCTCTGACTCAGGTAGTGCTTTAGTAGCTCGAAATGAGAGCAGTTGCTACCACTGAGGCATGCTGACAGGCATTCTCCATTTGTTCCTCCTTCCAGTCTCCACGGAGCACAGTGTTTTTCAACTAGGCATGGTTTTATTTCCCCGAAGACATTTGCAACTTCTGGAGACATTTTTGATTGTCACACTGGGGTGGAAAATGTTACTGGCATCTAATGGTAGACACCAGGGAACTTACAATAAACATCCTATAATGTGGGGGTCCTCTGCTCTGGCTAGACAGTGGAAGTCCCCCACCACAAAGACTTACTCAGCATAGGAGAGTGATGTCACCAAACGGTGATATAGATCGCTTTTGACTTTGTTCTCACCTCATAAGAAAAACAAATAACAACTATGCATGGACAAGACACCACAGAAAATCCTAGAACACAGGGGTGAGGCTGAAGCACCTCCACCTCCCCACCATGCTGGGACCACCAAGGCAAACACAGGCTGGTGCAGAACCACACAATTCTCCCATGAGCCTATGTTCCTCGAGTGGGAAAATGGTCCAGTGTGGACATCCAGCTTCCTCAGCATTGTGAGTCACTTATTGGGAGCCCCAAATCTGGTCTTGTCAGACAGGGGTTGTGGGGGAATCTGTAGGGCTTGGCCACTGGGAATCTTACTGTGATGGAGATGGGGAGAGGAGTTTGCAATAACGAACATTCAGATCATGGCAGATGGAATTCCTACCTGCAGTGTTCAAGTAGTAGTCCCAGTCAGCAGTTTTGTTCATCTGCAGAGACAAGATGGAGGTACAGTCTGACCAGGAGACTTAGTAGCTGCAGGTTTGCCTGATTTGGATCTTCAGATTAAGAGTCTTGGTAGCCCTGGAGCCTGGTCTGTTCCTGCTCAGGCAGGGGAGCTGAGTCATAGTCCTAGGCCCACAGCTAAAGATAGCTACATAGCCAACTGCATAGTCATAGTCCAGCCTACTACTGAGTATATTTCCCAGCCCCATCTGACCGAAAAGCCTGGTAAGAACACCTAGAAGGTGTGTACCTCAGCCACGCTTGGCTAGAGAGTTTGGCAAGCAGAGCTGATGGTCCCCAGAGCAGAGCCAGTCACATTATTTGGCCAGGAAACTTGAGGAGCAGGTTGGCTTGTGTTAAGATGGCAAACAACCTTTTGGAACTGTGAATCAGTAGCCTTCTTCTACCCAGCCAGAAGGACTAATTTATAGCCCTACCCACTACTGAGTGCAGCTGCTAGCCCTTCACAACCAGAAAGCCTGATTGGAGGCATTTGGGAAGCTGCTTGGAGTTGGCCCTCATGTTTTGCTCTGGCAGGAAAGCTAATTCAGAGTCCTACCCAGTGCTGAGTGCAGTTCTCAGTCCCTCTGCACCAGAAAGCCTGACTGGGAACATCTGGGAGGCCACTTAAAGCTGACCCTCATGTTTCACTCAGGCAAGAGAGCTAATTCCTAGTCCTGCCCTCTGTAGAATACAGCTCCGGGGCCCCTTCATACCAGGAAACCTGATTGAGAACCACTGAGAGGCTGCTGGGGCTTGCCTTTCCATTCTACCCAGGCAGGAGAGCTAATTAATAGCTCTGAGTGTATTTTCTGGCCCTGCCTGCCTAGAAAGTCTGACCTGGACACCTAGAAAGGGAAATAAAAAAGTATCTTCAAACAAACAAAAATGGAAACACAACATACCAAAACTTAAGGAATGCAGCAAAAGCACTTCTAAGAGGGAAGTTCATAGCAGTGAACACCTATCTAAAGAATCAAAATCTCAAATAACCAACCTAAATTTATGACTAAAGGAAGGAGAAGAAGAACAAACTGGGCCCAAAATTAGCAGAAGGAAGGTAGTAATAAAGATTAAAGCAGAAATAAGTGAAAGACAGAATAGAAAAATAATCGAAAAGATTAACAAAACTAAAGAGTTGGTTCTTTGAAAGGATTTTAAAAAACTGACAAACTTTAACTTGACTAACCAAGCAAAAAGAGAGGACCCAAATCAACAAAATTATAAATAAAAAAGATATTACAACAGATACTATATACAAACAAAGAATCATAAGAGGCTACGATGAACAACTATATGCCATCAAACTGGACAAACTAGGAGACATTGAAAAATTCTAAAAACAAACAAAAAAAACCCCAACCTACCAAGACTGAAAATCTGACCAGACATTATTAGAAGGGAGATTGAATCAGTAATCAAAAGTCTTTCAAATAAGAAAAACTCAGGACCAGATGGCTTAAATGGTGAATTTTACCAAACATTTGAAGAATTAACACCAATGCTTTTCAAACTTCTGAAAAAAATCAGAGGAAGGAACACTTCCAAGTTCACATTACCAGCCCAGCATTACTCTGATACCAAAGCCAGAAAAGGCAACTATAAGAAAAGAAAACAGGGTAATATCCCTGATGAGTATAGATGCAAAATTTCTCAATAAAATGCTAGCAAACCGAATCAGCAGTGAATTTAAAGAATCATTTACCATAATCAAGTGGATTTATCCCTGGGATGCAAGGATAGTTTCAACATACCTAAATGAATAAATATGATATATCACATTAATAAAATGGAAGAAAAACTTATATATGACCAGCTCAATAAACACAGAAAAGTCATTTGACAAAATCCAACATCTGTTCATGATAAGAACTTTTAACAAATTAGGTATAGAAGGAATGTGCATCAACATAATAAAGGCCATATATGACAAGCCCACAGCTAACACTATACTCAGTAGTGAAAGATTGAAAGCTTTACCTCTAAGGTCAGGAACAACACAAAGGTGTCCCCTCTCACCACTTCTATTTGACATAGTACCTAAAGTCTTAGCTAGAGCAATCAGGTAAGAAAAAAAATAAAAGGCATTAATTTGGAAAGAAAGAAGTAAAACTGTCTTTTGCAGATGACATTGTACTATATATAGAAAATCCTGGACTCCACCAAAAAGCTGTTAGATCTAATCAACAGATTCAGTTAAGTTTCAGGATACAAAATTAATATGCAAAAATCAGTAGTATTTCTATACAGTAACAATGAATTATCTGAAAAATAATTAAAGTGATCTCGTTTACAATAGCATCAAAAGTAGTAAAATCTTTAGGAATAAACTTAACCAAAGAGATGAAAGATATCTACATTGAAAACTATAAGACATTGGTAAAAGAAATCAGAGAAGACACAAATAAATGGAAAGGCGTCCTGTGTTCATGGATTGGAAAAATTAATATTGTTCATATATCCATACTACCACAAAGCTATCTATAGGTTCAGTGCAGTTCCTATCAAGAGTCCAATGGTATTTTTGAAAGAAGAAAAAACACCCTAAAATTATATGGAACCACAAAAGATCCAAATAGGTAAAGCAATCCTGAAAAAGAAGAACAAAGTGGGAGGCATCACTTCCTGATTTCAAGCGATACTATAAAGCTATGATAATCAAATACTATGGTACTGGCATAAAAACTGATACACAGACCAATGGAACAGAATTGAGAGCTCAGAAATAAACCCCATGCATGGTCAGCTAATATTTGATAATGGAGCCAAGAATACTCAGTGGAAAAAGGGAGTTTTATCAATAAGGATATTGGGGAAATTGGATACTGACATGTAAAGTAATGAAACTAAACTCCTATACTATACCACTCACAAAAATTAACTCAAAATGGATTTAGACTTAACTGGAAACTGGAAATCATAAAACATAGGAAAAAGCTCCTTGACATGGGTGGTGGCAATGATTTTCTGAGTATGACACCTAATGCACAAGCAACAAAACAGGAAATAAGTAAGTGCTACTACATCAAACTAGAAAGTCTTCTGCAAAGCAAAACAATCAACACAATGAAATGACAATTGATGAAATGGGAAAAAATGTTTACAAATTGTATATCTGATAAGAGCCTAATATCCAAAAGAAATAAAGAACTCGTACTACTCAATAGCAAATAATAATAATAATAATAATCCAATTAAAATGGACTGATGACTTGAGTAGACATTGTCAAAAGACTTATAAGTTACCAACAGGTACATGAACAAGTGCTCAACATCACTAATTTCTAGTGTCAAACCACAATGAGGTATCACCTCATACTACTTACAATGGCCATCATCAAAAAGAGGTAACAAATGCTGGCATGGATGTGGAGTAAAGGGAATCCTTGTGCACTGTTAGAGGAAATGTAAATTGTTACAGCCACTATGGAAAATGGTATGAACATTCCTCAAAAAATTAAAAATAGAAATTCCATATGATCTAGCAATTCTACTTCTAAGAATACATCTGAAAGAAATGCAAATATTATGCTGAAAAGATATCTGCACCCTCATGTTTATAGTAGCATTATTTTTAAAAAATTTAAAAAATGTTTAATGTCTTAAGAGAGACACAGAGCATGAGTGAGGGAGGGTCAGAGCAAGAGAGGTACACAGAATCCAAAGCAGGCTTCAGGCTCTGAGCTGTCAGCACAGAGCTTGACAAGGGGCTCTAACTCATAAGCCATGAGATCATGACCTGAGCCGAAGTCAGACACTCAAGTGCCTGAGCCAATCAGGTGTCCCTAAAAAAATTTTTTTAAATGTTTATTTATTTTTGAGAGAGAGAGAGACAGACACAGAGAGAGACAGAGAGAGACAGAGCATGAGCAGAGGAGGGACAGAAAGAGAGAGAGACACAGAATCCAAAGCAGATCCCAGACTCTGAGCTGTCAGCACAGAGCCTGTGCATGGGGCTCGAACCAATGTGAGGGTCATGACCTAAGGTGAAGTCAGACACTTAAATGACTGAGCCACCCAGGCACCCCTATAGCAGCATTATTTTTAATAGCTAAGACATGAAAACAACTTAAATTTCCACAGAGGGATCAATGGATAAAGAAGCTGTGGTATATATATGTACAATGGAATATTATTCACCATAAAAAAAGAAGGAAATCCTGTCTTTTGTGACAACATGGATGGTCTTTGAGGGTATTATGCTAAGTAGTCATCCAAGGCAAATACTGTACCATCTCACATGTGGAATGTAAACAAATAAATAACCAAGCAACAACAACAACAAAACCAAACTCACAGAAAAAGAGAACAGAGGTAGGGGTGGAGGAAGGGGGAATAGTACAAAATTTCAAATAAATAAGATAAATAAGTACTAGGAATGTAATTTACAACATGATGACTACAGTTAACACCACTGTATGGTGTATTTAAAAATTGTTAAGATAGTAGGTCTTAAGGGCTCTAACCACGTGAGAAAAACATTTTTTTTCTTTTTTGTATCTGTATGAGATGATGGATGTTCACTAAAGTCAATTGGGATAACCATTTCACAATGTATATAAGTCTACTCATTATGTTGTACACCTTAAACATATGGGGCTGTATATCAATTATATCTCAATAAAACTCTATTAAAAAATAATCATCCAGCCTCAAATGTCAATAGCGCTGAGGTTGAGAAAGCTTGCTTTAGCATAACCCAAATGAAGGAAGATGAGAAGGAAGTTTGGAAGCGAAGTTTTCTTTTATCCCCACAATGTTAGAGTAGAGCATAAAAGAGAAGATTTGGATCTCAGAGACAATAAATAAATGATTGGCATAATAATCTGTCTGGGAAAACTTCATTTGTGAAAATAGAGAGGGTGTGAATGCCCATGGGTCAAATAAAAGAGAAGAAATGTGACCGATTTTCAAAAGCAAATATAAAGGTTTGAAATTTTTCTAGTTTTTGGTTACATGGCATAGTAGTTAAAGTATGAAGGATATGTTTGAAATGATAGGACTTGAAATACAGTTTAAATGGTGTGCATGCAATTCACTTTGAATCCTTGTTAGGGCTCCTCAAAGTGAAAAGCAAGTTTCCCCTATAGAGCTACCTCTAAGGTACAAGGAGAGACCATTCTTATTGCTGATCTGAAGAGATGATCAAGTTAACATCTTTATCACTCTAAAGATACTAGATCCCCTAGTAAAAGAGTTCTGTGAATTTTTTTTTTTTTTTGGTTTTTCTGGTTCCTATCACTGTGTAATAAATTTCTTCCAAATGTGGTTGCTTAAAACAATGAAGTTTTATAATTCTTATGGATTCTGAGGGCAGAAATTTAGTAGTTTGGACATAGTGGGATGGCATGATGCCTGTCCACAATGTTTGGGACCTCAGCTGGGAAGACGTGATGTCCAGAGGCTGGCATCATGAAGAGGCTCCCTTACTCACATCTGTGGGTTGAGTTGATAGAAGACTAGGGCAGGTGACCAGAACACCACCTATGGCGACTCCACATGGCCTGGCTTCTTCTGAGTATGGTGTTCTCAGGGTGGTCAAACTTCTTAAATGGTGGTACAAGGCTTGAAGCCCAAGTGTTCCTGTGAACTCAGAAGAAGTGTAGTATCATTGTTATGACTGAGCCCTGTAGCTACACAGCATCACTTCACTGTATTCTATTGATAGAAGCATTCACATGCTTGCCCCGTCTCAAGCAGAGAGTGACCCTACTTGTAGACAGGCTGGGAGAGGTGTCAAGATCACATTACAAAGAACACAGTGGTGAATATTGTTGTTGCCATCAACAATGAGAAAAGCATACTCAAAATAAGTATTTTGAGAGAGCAGGAATGGGGTTTTCTTCACAGAAAGAAGGGAAATCTGGTACAAGTGAAGAGTGTCCTGAATCCTAAGTGCTATGTTCAAATTTAGATCTGTCCCTCCAATTCTAGTTGTATAATCTCGGAAAGATTACTTCTTTGTTTGGCTGCATTTTTTGTTTGTTTTTTAATCTGGCAAATGGATAACACTTAAAGGTTTTTAAAAATGTAAGATTTTTTTTTATCTCAATGAACTCAACTGGGGAAAAGATCACAAGGTAAGTGAGTATTCACTGTGCATGCAACTTAAATAAGAAAAAACAGGTTTCTCAGGAAGTCAAAATAGAAAACGTACAAAAAACAAAAAAAAACAAAAACAACGGGGATCAAGTGGGATGATGTGTTGTATTATTTAATTCTTTATATTTAAGAAAGGATTACCACAGCCTTGTTCCTTGCTGACTGTTGACCAGATGACTGATAAGGTCAGTTTCTAGAGGACACTTGCATTCCTGAGCTTATAACCCTTTTCTTCATCTTCAAGACCATCCATGCCTGTTAAATCTTTCTTACACTTCAGATCTCTCTGACTTCCCTTTCTGCCTTATCTCTTTTACTCATTGCTTATAGAATTTTATATTTTAAATAGGTGCAGCTCCAAAAAGAATATGATACCTAAGAATACACTTAACCAAAGAGGTGAAAGACCTATACTCTGAAAATTATAAAACACTAATGAAAGAAATTGAAGGTAACACCAACAATTGGGAAGATACTATATGCTTATAGATTGGAAGAATGAATATTGGTAAAAATGTCCATACCACCCAAAGCAATCTATAGATTCTATGCAATCCCTATCAAAATACCAATAGCTATCTTCATAAGGGTAGAACAATAATGCTAAAATTTCTATGGAACCACAAGAGACCATCAATAGCCAAAATCATTTTGAGAAAGGCAAACAAAGCTGGAGGTATTATAATTCCAGATTTCAAGATTTACTACAAAGCTATAGCAATCAAAACAGTATGGTACTGGCAGAAAAATAGACATCCTAATCTATGACAAAGGAGGCAAAAATATACAATGAGGAAAAGATGGTCTCTTCAATAAATGATGCTGGAAAAATTAACAACAGCTACATACAAGAGAATATAATTGGACTACTTTATTACATCATATTCAGAAATAAATTCAAAATGGATTAAAGACCTAAATGTGAGACCTGAAACCATTAAATTCCTAGAAGAGAACACAGGCAGTAATTTCTTTGACATTGGTTATAGACACATTTTTCTAGGGGTGCCTTGGTGACTCAGTTGGTTAAGCATCCGACTTTGGCTCAGGTCATGATCTCACAGTTCGTGGGTTTGAGCCCTGTGTCAGGCTCTGTGCTGACAGCCAACTCAGCCTGGAGCCTGTGTCAGATTCTGTATCTCTCTCTCTCTCTCTGACCCTTCCCTGCTCTCTCTCTCTCTCTCTCTCAAATAAATTTAAAAAAATTTAAAAAAGAAACATTTTTCTAGATAACTCTCCTGAGGCGAGGGAAACAAAAGCAAATGTAAACTTTTGGGACCACGTCAGGCTAAAAATCTTTTGCGTAGTAAAGGAAACCATTGACAAAACAAAAAGACATCTTACTGAATGGGAAAAGATACTTGCAATTGATACATCTGATAAAGGGTTAGTGTCCAAATTATGTAAAAAACTTATACAACTCAACACACACACACACACACACACACACACACACACAATTGGATTAATATATGGGCAGAGAAACTGAATGGACAGTTTTCCAAAGAAGACATACAGATGGCCAACAAATACATAAAAAGATGTTCAACATCACTAATCATCAAGGAAATGCATATCAAAGCCACAATGAGATACCACCATAAACCTGTCAGAATGGCTAAAATAAAAAAGACTACTAATAACAAATGTTGGTGAGGATGTGGAAAGAAAGGAATTCTTGTGTACTTTGGTGGGAATGCAAATTGGTATAGCTACTGTGGAAAACAGTACGGAAGTTCCTCAAAAAGTTAAAAATAGAAATATCATATCACCCAAAGAAAATTAAAACATTAATTCAAAAGGATAGATGCAGTTCTATGTTTACTGCAGCATTATTTACAATAGCCAAGATATGGAAACAACCTAAGAGTCCATCAATAGATGAATAGATAAGGAAGATGTGATAAAGAAGATGTGTGTGTGTGTGTGTGTGTGTGTGTGTGTGATGGAATATTATGTAGTCCTAAAAATGACAAGATTGTGCCATTTGTGGCAACATTGATCTATCTAGAGGGTATTTTCTAAATGAAATAAGTCATTTTATGTGTCTGTTGGCCATCTGGATGTCCTCTTTGGAGAAGTGTCTGTTCATGTCTTCTGCCCATGTCTTCACTGGATTATTTGTTTTTCAGATGTGGAGTTTGGTGAGTTCCTTATAGATTTTGGATACTAGTCCTTTATCTGATATGTCATTGGCAACTATCTTANTCTCCTATATCTTTGGTTAGATTTATTCCTAGGTACTTTATGGGTTTTTTGTGCAATTGTAAATGGGATCAGTTTCTTGGTTTTTTCTTTCTGTTGCTTCATTGTTGGTGTATAAGAATGCAGCCGATTTCTGTACGTTGATTTTGTACCCTGCAACTTTGCTGAATTCCTGGATCAGACCTGGCTTCTGGTGGAGTCTGTTTTCTATGTAGAGAATNTGGGTAATAATGACATTTTAACAATATTTATTCTTCTGACCCATGGAATATTTTTCCATGTCTTTGTGTCTTCAATTTCCTTCGTAAGTTTTCTATAGTTTTCATCATACAGATCTCCTATATCTTTGGTTAGATTTATTCCTAGGTACTTTATGGGTTTTTTGTGCAATTGTAAATGGGATCAGTTTCTTGGTTTTTTCTTTCTGTTGCTTCATTGTTGGTGTATAAGAATGCAGCCGATTTCTGTACGTTGATTTTGTACCCTGCAACTTTGCTGAATTCCTGGATCAGACCTGGCTTCTGGTGGAGTCTGTTTTCTATGTAGAGAATCATGTCGTCTGCGAAAAGTGAAAGTTTGACTTCTTCTTTGCCAATTCTGATGCCTTTTATTTCCTTTTGTTGTCTGATGGCTGATGCTAGGACTTCCAGCACTATGTTAAACAACAGTGGTGAGAGTGGACATCCCTGTCGTGTTCCTGATCTCAGGGGAAAGCTCTCAGTTTTTCCCCGTTGAGGATGATGTTAGCTGAGGGTTTCTCATAGATGGCTTTGATGATGTTTAAGTAAGCTCAGCGTCACTCCTCATCAGGGAAATACAAATCAAAACCACACTGAGGTTTTGCCAGTCAGAGTGGCTAAAATGAACAAATCAGGAAACTCTAGATGCTGATGAGGATGTGGAGAAATGGGCACCCTCATACACTGTTGGTGGGAATGTAAGCTGGTGCAACCCCTCTGGAAAACAGTATGGAGGTTTCTCAGGAAATTAACAATAGAACTCCCCTATGACCCAGTAGTAGCACTGCTAGGAATTTACCCAAGGGATACAGGAGTGCTAATGCATAGGTGCACATATACTTCAATGTTCATAGCAACACTCTCAACAATAGCCAAAACATGGAAAGAACCTAAGTGTCCATCAACTGATGAATGGATCAAGAAGATGTGGTATATTTATACAATGGAATACTACATGGCAATGAGAAAGAATGAAATCTAGCCATGTGTAGCAACATGGATGGGACTCGAGGGTGTTATGCTGAGCAAAATAAGTCAGGCAGAGAAGGATACCATATGTTTGCACATATAGGTGGATTAGGAGGAAGCTGATGGATGACCATGAGGGAGAAGAAGGGGAAAACTAGTTGGGGAGAGAGATGGATGCAAACCATGAGAGACTCTTGAATGCTGAGAACAAACTGAGGGCTACTGGGGGTGCGGGGAGGGGAATGGAGGTGATGGGCATGGGAAAGGGCATTTGTTGCAACGAGCACTGGGTGTTCTATGTAAACCAACTTGACAATAAACTGTTTTTAAAAAATAAATGAAATAAGTCATACAAAGAAAGACAAATACTGTATGATTTCACTTATACATGGAATCTAAAAAAGCCCAAATGAATAAACAAACAAGAAGCAGAATCAGACCTACAGAGAACAAACTGATGGTTGCCACAGGGGATGGGGAAGAGGAGATGGGCAAAATGAAGAGGTGTGGGAGATACAGCCTTATGGTTATGGGAATAAATAAGTCATGGGTATAAAAGGCACAATATAAGGAAGATAGTGATATTATAATAGTGTTGTATGGTGACGGGTGCTAGTTACACCTTCGGTGAGCATAGCATAATATATACACTTGTTGAATCACTATATTGTACACCTGAAACTAATGTAACATTGTATGCCAACAAGAGTCAAATAAAATATAAATAGGTGCAAGTTATTTTTTAATAAATGATATCTCAAAAAAGCTAATTTAAAATATACCTTATGAAATTGTAAGAATAAATATGATATTTAAGAAACACAATATAAACACAAAATAAATCAATAAAAAATTCAAATACTAGAAAAAATATTTATGAGGTCACATTTTCAATAGTCTTATTAATGGTTAGTCTTTTTACTTTTTAAAATTTGCTGCTTTTAAAAATGTTTTCTTATGAGGGAATTTTTGGGGTGATAAATTGTTTTGTATCATAGCTGTGGTAGTGAACTCAATGTACTTTCAATACCCAGAAACTGTATAAGGAGTAAATTTTACTGTATGTAAGCTAAAAGAAAACAATACAAAATCCCCCAACACAAACATACAAACACACACGCAAAAAAACCCCACCAGAATGTGAAAAGAACTCAAAAGGAAATACAAACTGTGACAAATAAACCTGACTGAATTGCAAATGAACATAACCCTAAAGAATTAACCTAAGTTACTTTGCAAGATAGTATTTTGCCTGGGTAAAGACAAGAAGAATTGCACAAATTCTATTTTAGTTAGTAAATGTTTCCCACAGGATATGGATTAGCAACTGTATATAGTGAAATTCATTAAATAAGTAAATGTATTTTAGCTAATGCAAACAAGATTTCTCACTGCTGGAGAATAAAGTTAAAAATAAAGAAAGGAGACAGGCTAGAATAAATACTTTGAAATCTGAGGCACTGATGTAAACTCATTATTCAAATAGATACAGAAATAAATTTGTTGTGTATATCCGTGTGTGTGTGTGTGTGTGTGTGTGTAAATAAGCCCTGTCTGCTAAGAGGGCCAATGGCCAAGGACACCCCAGTAATAATAATTCCACCTAGTACCCAGATCTTGGTTTCTATATGTCATTCTCCAATATAAGGAATCAGGGATCCTGGAAGATGTGCTTGATTCCAGGACTGAGGCATGGAAAATATAAGATTATCTTGGAACATTTTATGGTGTCAGAAGGTAAAGAAATACTCAAAAAGGGATGGAGTAGAGGCTCATGTTGAAAAACAATGGAGCCAATCTGAAAGAGCTCCCATTGGCTAAAGCTGGAATACTTTGAAGAACAACAATAAAATAATAATAGTGTTACATTATGACTCTAGAATAAAATAAAAATGCATGAGTTTATACTGTTATAAATACATTATTCAATAAATATAAAAATAAGAGAGAAGGGATAGCTCTTCTTTAAAGAAGAATTCCAGTTAATAAATATTGAAGAAATGAGAAGAATAAAAAAATAATCATCAGGATACCACAGTAATAATTATTGTAGTCAAGAACCATCAGCTAGCTTCAATCAATGCTAAAATTTGTGGGCTAATGTTTGAGGAGAAACAGGATATTTGCACAGGTTTTACTCCCTCAACCTCAAGATATTAATTGCAAAGTAAAAATAAATGTGCAACACTTTAGTGATATTCTTATCAAAAATGTACAACTTGAATCTAATCATGAGACAACATCAGAAGAATGTAAGGAATAAAGTATAGAATGACTGATGAGTGATCTTCAAAAGTGTCAAGGTTATTATAAACAAGAAAAGATTGAGGAATACAGATTTTACAGGTTCACAGTTCTTTATACTGGAATTTATTCAGTGTTGCCAAATCTCCAATCATAGCAGATTTGACACATTCTTCCAGGAATTGATGGATCACAAAAAAATTTAATAAGGATTGCTCATTGAAGTATTTTTATAATAGCTGCTTGGAAATCTTTTTCAAATAATTCCAACATCTCTGTTACCTAGCATTGGCATCTATTGTCTGTCTTTTCCTCAAGGCAGATAGTAGAGTAAAATTATTTTTCAGGGAAAATCAGCTTTTGTTTGCACTTCATCAGAGGTATATATGAAACAAGAATGGAGATAGAGGGCAGCTTCTCTTCAGATTGGAATGCCAGTCCCCTGTTCCAACTCCATGCTGGTAATTTTTACATGGGTGATCTGTGAGAACCGTAGAACATGCACAGAAAGGAATTCACGTCTCTGTTCATTCCGTCAGCAGCTTTCCCTACCCATCCGGTTTTTGCTAATGNTTTTTTTTTTTTTTTTAAGTAATCTTTACACCCGGTGTGGGGCTCAAACTCACAGCCCTGAGGTCAAGAAGTAACACGTGGCCTCAACAAATTTTCAAGGTCTCTAGCTTGGATAATGGTAAATTTTGCTATCATTTATTGAAATTGTATGTAAAAGAGGACGGAAAGTGATGAACTCGGTTTTTATTATTTAACAATTTTTTAATGTTTATTTATTTTTGAGAGAGAGAGCATGAGCAGGGGAGGGGCAGAGAGAAAGGGAGACACAAGAATCCCAAGCAAGCTCCAGGTCTCCAGCTGTTAACAGAGAGCCTGATGTGGGGCTTGGACTCATGAACTGCAAGATCATGACATGAGCTGAAGTTGGACACCGAATCAACTGAGCCACCCAGGTGCCCCAATGGACTTTTTTTTCTTAATATGCAGAGGTTGAGATACCTATGGGAAAACCACACCTTATAGGGGTATCGATCCAAAAAGCAGCTGGGAATTCAGGTCTGAGCTCAGAGAAAGGGACAGACATACACATACAATTTGTGAATTGTTTTTGAACAAGTGGTGCTTAAAGCAATAAAAATGGTCTACAATGATTGACTAAAGAAGTTAGGAAGAGCAGAAGTCTTTCAGAGAGTAGACAAATATGGGGAATCAACAGAGATTAATAAGGAATTGTTAAAGATGTAGGAGGAAATCCAGAATGTGTGACAGAAGTCTAGGGAGTAGAGAGTTTCAAGAAAGGGAGAAATTCACATGAGTAAAAGCAGCAAAATAGCAGCCTAGCAAGATCATGACCAGGAGGGGTATTGGTCACTGGTGACCTTTGCCAGTTTCAGTGTCTTAGCAAAGGCAGAAAAAAACAACAACAATGGATTGTGAAATGAAGGAAGCAATAAAGCAAAGAAGTGAAGGTCCACAGTTTCTTGAATCTTGGCTTAGAAGGGGAAATGAATGAGGCATATGGTGAAGAAGCATATGGAAGAAAAACATCTGATTTCTAGACTTTGTCAAAAATACTTTTCTAAATAACCATTTGTATTTGTTTCATCTCATATGACTAGAGGGCCATCTTGGAAAATTAGAATGGTCTGAGAAAATTTAGGCAACTAAGGTCCTAGCCAGATGAAGCCACAAATAGATCTTTGAAAAGCCCAAATCCTCAGAGCTGCTGCTTGAAAACAAAAATTCTCCATTAATTTTGATTTGCTGTTGCCAAGCAAATGCACCCAGAAGTAGCTACGGCTTTAGAAATTAAAAGTAACCCCTTGAATCTCCTCTTATACACACTGCAGGACATGGGTACAGACTGCTTGCTTTTCTGAGTTCATTAATCAAAAGTCGGCAGCTGCTTTCACCTCCTGTCATGTCCCTGGTGGTCATCACACTGTTGAACACTAAATAGACCTATTACCAAGCAGAGATTTCCTTTCTCCCACCCGATGTTAATAATAGCAACTGCACATTATGCTTGTTCTTCTTGTTTCTTTCTTTTGCTGTTCTCAGTGTTGTTTTTAATGTGGGTTCAATTAGTTTCCTTTCTAGGAAGAAGATGATTTGCTAAGGATACTCTGATTATCAAAAATAGAAATGCAGCAACACAACTCCAGGTCTGCAAGAAACTGTTTTCCAATGCAGAGAATGCTTTCATGCCATAATTTTTCTAGTTTTAGGGAAGCTACAGCATCATTGGACATTTTTTTTTCCAGAGCAATACATTCAATCTATAAAAGCCAAAAACAAATTTTTTCTATTTTCTCCCTGTCTCATTATTTTAACAACAACAACAAAAAAATATTTCCTTTTTGACTTAGTACCCATGGTAGTGGGTAACAGAGTATTTCTAATACTAATTATTGTCCCAAAGCCAACAATCGTCTATAAAGGAACCAAAAAGGGAAAGCACTGAATCTGGATTCTCAGTTTTGCCTGATAACACCATCAGAGACGTCATCCTTGAATAAGAAGTACAGGCAGGATGATTGTGGTATTGTGTAGCTCTGCATTACTCAACAGCCTAGAAAGGAGCTAGAGTAATAATTCAATAATTTAAAAAACTGAGTGGATGAGAAAAGGATTCAGTTTATATGATCTGTATAACAGAAATATAAAAAAGTGACTGTGGAAGATAAACTGTTCCCAAAGTAGAGTTCCTATTAGCTACACGCTGAATAATGGTGATCCCAAAGAAAGTCTGTGTAATCACTTAACTTTCAGGAATTTAACATGTGGGACAAATTCCTACATACTTAAAAATTATCCTGCACAGAAAAAAATATATACTAGATGAACTAGATCATTAAAGTGTTGTCCTCATAATGTAGATTTTATGTAAACTTTGTGTTCATAGATATAGCACTTGAAAGACTGATGGTGTTGTCCTCAGACCATAACCCATTTGGGTAAATAAGATTGGGGGAATAAATAAAGACTCAGGGTATACAATCTTGCACAATTTAGAGGAACTCTGTTGTTTACTTTTACTGTAAACTAAGGGAGCTTATCATTTGATTTCTAAAAATGTACTAATTGACAAAAGAACTTCAAATGAAACATTTCTCATTCTCTACAGATACTTTCTTAGTGTCCAAGTAGCCATCTAGAGATAACTAGAATTATTCAGAATGGAAATGACTGTTTCTCGTTTATTTCTTAAAAATAAAAGCATTTGAAAGAAAGGGCATTGCCATGTGAACTGCTCCTGAATTGAAGCAAATGTTTTGGAAATGGTAAATTAAGATATCTATTCCTTGCCATCATTTAGGTATTTGCAGAAATGGTCATAGGAAAACCTCATCTTCTGAGAATGGATTTCAGTAAATTATCAACAGCAAGAACAACAGTAAAAGCAATGTGTGGCTGGAGAGACAAGGCTCATGATTCAGGGAACTGGGCAACTTCCTTTCATAAACCACCAAAAGTTTAAGCAAAAGAAGACTTGAAGACTTGGGCTTAATGAGAGCTATTTATAGATAAAAGATGTATTGAGAAATTAGACTGGCTTCTTTTAAGATGTCAATAATTGGCCAATTGCTGGCCAGTGTCGTACATGTAAGAACCTTGGAACTGTGCTATGAGTTATACATAAAATACCTCATTTCACTTATTATTCAATATATATTTACTGAGTACCAATCACACCCTAAACAGTCTTCTGGATGCCCAGGATACAGAGACAGAAAAACAGATGATACTAAATATCATGGAGGCAATAGAAAGTCACATGATAAGCTGTAATTTGAGAGAGGAGGTTACTATGTTTAGGATGGTTGAGGAACGTCTCTTGGCATTTTGGGCTGAGTTCCAAAACAGCCAGCTAAGAAGAAGAGCATTCTAAGCCAAAGTCCTGAATCAGGAAAGAATGTGACATGTTCCAGAGACTGAAAGCATGCTCCTCCTCCTCAGTGTGGCAGTTGGGATACTTGGATAAGATGTAGTTGGAAAGTTGAGCAGAGGCCAGAATATGTAGCATTTGATGGACCATGGTAAGAGGTCTGGGATTTATGCTAAATGCAATGGAAATCCTTTGATGATATGGTTCATGTTTTAAACAGGTGATTGTGGCTACTCTGAGAAGAAAAAAGCATCATGGAGAATAGTTGGGTGGCTACTGCAAATTGCTCAGGTGAAAAAAAGGTCGTGGCTTGGGCCAGGGTAGTGGCAATAGAGAGGAAAAGAAGAGGATCGGTTTGGAATAACTTTAGAGGTAGAAGCATCAAGGTCCCCCTCCTTCCTTCACCGCCTACTTCCCATTCTCTTTCTCAGTGATTTCCTTTAAATCACACTCTGGGAGTTTGTAGTAATTTTTCACCTTTTTTATTTTTTAGAAGGAGACAGTAGAGCATAGTGGATAAGAATGATGTTTGGGGCACCTGGGTGGCTCAGTTGGTCAAGCGCTGGACTTTGGCTCAGGTCATGATCTCATAGTTTGTGGATTCAAGCCCCGCATTGGGCTCTGTGCTGACAGCTCAAAATCTGGAGCTTCTGACTCTGCTTTGGATTCTGTGTGTGTCTCTCTGCCCCTTCTCAGCTCACTCTCTGTCTCTCTGAAAAAAAAAAAAAAAAAAAAAAAAAGAGTGATGTTTGCTTTTTTTAGGAAATGAGAATGTGGGCAGGCTAGTTGGTCCCTCTGTACTTCAGTTAAACGAGGATGAAAAAAAAGAGTGCCTATCTCATATTATTGTGAAGGTTAAATGGGTTGGTATATAAACAAATGTTGGAACAGCACTTAGTAAATTCAGGTGCTCCATAATTGTTAGCAATGATTATAATTAACCTAATAAAATGTTCTATATAAGGCTTGTCTACAACCGCTCTTTGACAGATGTAATGTTGAAATATCTAGTGATAACATGGATGAATTTTCAAATTAAATCAAACTTATTAAGTATTTCAAAATAATGAGGAAGGACTAAATTGCAGAACAAATGAATGGCAGTAGGGCTACTTCTATCATTGAACATTAGGGAATGTGGAGAAGAAAGGGTACATATATAGAAAGGTTGGTAGATTTGATGATGGAAAGATATTTACCTTGAAGTAACCTTTCAGCAAATATTTATTAACTTCTTACTGTGTGCCAGACATTAAATTACTACTCCTAGCCTACGCAATAGCACTGAACCATACAAAATCCCTGCTGTCTTGGAGTCTCATGCTAGGGAGTTTAAAGTGAAGTTATTAATTAGGTAGATGGGTGAGAGAGGATATGGGAAAGGCTTGAAGAGGGAAAAAACCTAGAATACTCTAGGGAAATGTAATACATTTCTGATGTCATGTTGAGTATATGAGTGTTAAATGAATTTAAAGTGTAACTAATTTAGCCACTTGTATGATTTCTCTAGCATCATGTGGCTGCCTGATGCAGGCACAGAGAATGCAATGGCTGAGTTCAAGGAATGTTTGGTTGGATTTTGAGCAGATAACTTGCAAATGAGTGAGATGATGAGTCAGGAAATCCAAGCTCAGTTGGCAGCTGTGACAATAAGAGAGGGTATTAGACAGGGAAAATAATGAGATTTGAAAATTCAGAGTCTAGATGAGGTAAATGAAGAATTTCAGTAGGAGTTACAGAGTGAGGCAGTTGGGGGAATGGAGATTGTAGTCACAAAGGGCTACTTGAAGATTTTGAAGGTTAATTACTGGTGATAAGGTGTTAGGGGGCAATACAGAAGTGTGAAACTGAGATAAAGAGGAGCAAAGATGTGAGCAAGTCAGGAAATTTGGCCCCAAGGTGTTAAATGGGTCACTTAGAAGCTACTGAAACCACTGGCTAAAGTAATAGGGGCAGAGATAGAAGGAGAGAAGAGAACCAGAAACTCTGACTCCAGTATCTATCACACTCATATAAATGAGGAAGCAGGCCATAATCTTGCTCTTGGAACAAATCAATAAACTCAACTTTGTTCAACTACAGGTGTGCTGCTGGTATTCTTTGGCAAGAGGGCAAAGAGCCACATGACCAAGGCTTTCACCTGATAAAACCTTTTCTGCCTTTATAACATTCAACTCCCATTACTTCAATTACCATAAGAGCTGTAGACAAAAATGGATTCATTGTTAACAGAGCTAGGAAGAATAAATTTAATCTTAAATGACCTCTTAAATATTTAAGATTAACTTAATAGTAAATATTAACTTCTACATTTATGTTTGTGATGGTTTGAAATCTTATGACACATTACAGAGTCAGCCCATAAAAAATGAAAAATTTTCAGATAGATTTTCATTTTACTTGAGTTTTGGCACTAACGATCTCATTGGAATTTTCCTGTATCCACCATTAATTAATTCGAAGAATTTTTTAACAATAAAAAAATTCCATGTATTAATTAGGATAAAAGAACAAAAGTCCTAAGACAAAATCAATGATAATTGTCATCGGTTGGCTCTATTGGATAAGGAAATGCATTCATTTCCTCTTCAACAGTATTTAATGTGAACTTTTATGTGCAAGTTATTTTATTGGAGATAAACAGAGCAGATAGTTCATAATCTCCCAAGGACCAGCATGGGGAATGAGAAAACAGATAAACATACACACAAATAAAATATTTTCAGATGATAGTAAGTTCTATGAAAAATAGAATCCAAATTAAGGAGCTACAGACAGATGGAGGGGACCAAGTAGAGAGTTACTTTTTATAGGATAATCAGGGACTTAATCTTAGTGGTGACATTTGAATAGACACCTAATGATATGGATGAGCATAAAGGTCCTGACGTGCAAATGGTCCAGTATTTTTCTGGCAAGAGAATAGTGGCCAAAAGGTAAATAATGAGAAGTGGTAGGTGATGAGCTAAGAGATGTGGGTAGAGGAGAGGACATGTTAAGGATTCGGATTTTACCATGGGTGAGATGGGAAGATATCAAAGGGATTTAATCAGGGAAATTATGTGATCTGATTTACATTTTAAAAGATCAGTTTGGCCAAGTGTGGAGTTTGGAGAGGCAAGAGGGGAAGCAGGGTGATCAATTAGGAGATGATAGAAATATTTGAAGTTAGAGGGAGTGGTAGTTTGTACTAAGCTGGAGAGCAAGAGAGAAATGGTCAGATAGGAAGTATTTGAAGGTAGAACTAATGTGACTTGCTGATGCATTAGGAGTGAGGTGTTGAATGAAAGGAAGAATCAAGGTGGGGCACCTGGGTGTTGGTTAAGCATCTGACTCTTGGTTCAGGCTCAGGTCATGATCTCATGGTTCATGAGTTTGAACCCTGCGTGCTGCCAGTGTGGAGCCTGCTTGGGATTCTCTATCTCTCTCTCTCTGCTTTTCCCAATCTCTTTCCCTCTCTCAAAATAAATAAATTTAAAAAAAAAAGAGGAATCAAGGCTGATTCCTAGGCTTTGACCTCAGTAATAGTGAATGATGTGGTGTTATCCACTGAAATGGGGGACAACTCAGGGAGGAGTGAGTTTGGTGGGTTATGGTGTATTTATTGGGTTTAGAGGGTATATGATATGTTTATAGAATGTTACAGGGCTATTCCTAATGTTGGAATTGGAATACAAAGGGGAAGAAGTATTTGTTTACTTTAGTATATAGAGTATGAGGCTCATCATCTATTAGTACCCTAAGGAAAATTAGCCACCCCATCACAGAGAAGTAAGCTTATTCATCAGATAGCAGTCCAAATCTACCTACTTAGTTCCATGTAAGAAGCCTCTTCCAGGTTAAAATTCTTTTTAATGTTTATTTACTTTTGAGAGAGAGAGAGACTGAGAGCAAGTAGGGGAGGAGCAAAGAGAGACAGAGACACACTCCAGGCTCTGAGCTGTTAGCACAGAGACTGAAGGGGCTTGAACCCATGAACCATGAAATCATGATCTGAGCTGAAGTCAGAGGCTTAACTTGAGCCACCCAGGTACCCCTTTTCCAGATTTTTAAGGACGAAGGCCTATTATAACAGATCCTATTTAATAATGTCTGAGTCTTTTCTCCATTCACCATGACCTCCTTACTGTACCTGGTTAAGAGGAATTCTGGGCATATTTGAAGATCTCTAGGCATGACTATCCCATAGATGTGACAAGCATTTGTCCTTTCCTGGTCTTTGGATTGCTGTTTGCTACAGACATTGTCCTCTGGTGTCCTGCCTCCATCTGGAGGTTATTTAGGTTCTGCTTAGGGGATGGGAGTCAGGCACCATGGTAGTAACGCAGAGGAGCAGTGTTCCCAAAAAATGAGGAACATTTAAAAGATCTGTGGATTTAGAAGTGAGAGCTTTACATCAGAGAAATTGAAGCAGAACAAAGGAGACTAAGGCACAGGGACTGTAGACCTGAAGAAATCCTAGTCATGGAATTGCAGGCATTAGGATCCAGGAAACATAGGGCTAAGTAGTAGGCCAATTGACTGTGAGGGAACAATTGATCTAAATTAAAGTACTAGGTCTGGAACTTAGAAAAGGAATAGCCCTACTTCCCTAAACTTAACGAAATCTCTTGCTGAGAAAGAACTTAATTTGGGCTTGAAAATAGAGACAACCAATAAGAAAGTAAAATTATACCAGGAGTGGGGCCCAAAAGTAGGGCCTTTTTAATGAAAGGGGGTGAAACAGAAACTCAAAGAACTTGTTTGCGTTTAAACTAATGGATTTATGGAAGGCCTATAGCAAACCTGACCTCCATGCCGTCCATGTTTCAGAGGAAACCATTCCTCTCGTAAAGGTCTAGGGAGATTAGTGCAAATGCTCATCAGAGGACATGTGGAAATTTTCTCCATTCACTATACATTTCTGCAGTTTCTCAGAACACTTACAGTCTCACAGTCTTCTTTGATTCTAAGTTCTTGCTGCTGCTAAGAGTAATTCAATAAAGCAGGCAGAAAAGAGCACACACTCTGGAGTCAGACTACCTCAGTTCAAATCTTCTTTTATCTCTAATTGGCTGGGTATCCTTGGGCAAACTATTTAATCTCTCTGTGCCTTAGTCTACTGTTTGAAAAATGGACTCCATTGTACCCAGGATTGTAATTAAGATTTAAAAAATCAATACATATAGAGCTTTTAAAGCTGTGCCTTATGTGTGTTATTACTCAGTTTGTGATGCCATCTTGCTGTGCTGTCTTTGATTTAATGCCTTTTTCTTGTTTCTCACAAAAATCTATTCACATGAAATCTTTGAGTATATAGTAAGGATTACTGTGTAGTATTCTCCAATAGAAATATAATGTGAAACAACTTCATAATTAAAAATTCCATAGTAGCCATGTTTTTAAAAAGATAAAATTAACTATAATAGTATGTTTTATTTAATTCAATATGTCCAAAATACCAATATAATCAGTTGTGATCAATAAAATATTATTAATGTGATTATAAAACTTTCTTCTTAGTCATATAGTCTTCAAAATCTAGTGTATATTTTACACTTGGAGTGTAGTTCGATTCTTTCCAGTCACATTTCAAGTACTGAACAGCTACCTATAGTAGGCATTATATTGGACAATGCAAGTCTAGAAAGCCAGGCAACTTAAATTTAATTGTTAGGTATCTTTGTTTACAAGTCTTTTCTCTGAGGAACTTTTAAAGGCCCTGTAGTTCTGTGGAATGTCCTGGTGCAGGAGTCCAGCTTCGGCCAGGTCCAGGGGTCCCTGAAGGATGGATGGTGTCAGCGAGAGAGAGTGAGAGAGGCCCAAGATTCTTTCTGGTCACCAGGCAGGCATCTCTGCCCTGTCGGTTTTGGTGTCTTTATAGGACAAATGATAACATGGCATCAGAAAATGTAATTTTTACAATGGATAGTTCTCTATGATAAGATGCTTTGGAAAATGTACAGAAACGGTTTTACAGAAGTATTCTTGCAGAACTGCCCCAGTTATAGTGAGGTTGAGTAACTAAGAAAATAACAGGGTGTTCTTAGTGAAAAACAGGATAACATACACATTTTAATAAGGCTAAGATTAAGTCGTAGGTTAGGTTGTAGATACTCTTATCCGTTCTCATCACAGCTACCAGTATAAGGGAAGGTGTTTGTGGAATGTAGGCCTTAGGGAAGGGACTGTTATACATCATCAGTTAGCAAAGGTATATGTAGTAACTTATGCTCTGCCCTTATCTGTTCCTTCTCTCTAAGTTAGGTTCTTTGTTTCCGGGCAAGACTTAATTGTCCAGTTATATTCCTTATGGCACCAGAGAGCCAATCATACCTTTAAAGAGTTTAGCTCATTTCCAATACATAGAAAAGCCTCTTCGAGTGCATTTACCTTTGTGTCTAGTTTTTTGTCTATAATTCTTGAATAGCTAGGGCATGAGAAACATTTTTGGTTAGTTAATTTGAGCTGTATGAACCTCTTGGACCAACGCAACTGTAGAAACAGAATTGTACACATAAAGGTTAATCTTATATGAGTAAGTGTCATTAGCGTGTTCATAGCTCAAGGGAAAGTATGGAGGGAAACAGGACCTGCTGGAGACACAATGTCTGTTCCCGTAATCAAAAGAAGTTCCCACAATGAGTTCCTTCACAAGGTGCAATCATCATACCAGGGCCAGAATAAGGGAACAAGTCACTCCTGATACCAATCACCAAGGTACCTTGGGGGTCGATGCTCAGGCAGAAATAATTGAGTGGGGGTGGATATCGGTCATCATATGATGACAAGAGATCGTGCAACTTGCTTTAACCTCACCGGAAGTTTTCTCAACTAGTGGGCTTAAAACGCTCCCAATATCTTGGTCTTTTGATATCTGGTTGGTTTCTCTCTCTTTTCTCCCCTTCCTATGTTTTCAGGACCAAAAAGAAGGAAATCAGAAGGTAACAAATTTACCCAATTTGATTATGTAGAGCAAGTCAGCCTTCCTCAGCCCTGAGCTCAAATCATAGCCTTTCCTTGAGAGACAGGCAGGCCTTGATTTGCACAGCACTATATTAACTCAAATTTGCACATATTAGAACTTTGTATTCTCTTTGTACATTGTTTTGGTAACTGAGCTGGGACTGCCTATAGTACTTTTAAGTTTTTGACTTCTTTTATTTAAAAACAATTTTGTTACGTTTATTTGTTTTTGAGAGAGAGACAGAGCACGAGTGGGGGAGGTGCAGAGAGAGAGAGAGGGAGACAAGGAATCCAAAGCAGGTTTCAGGCTCTGAGCTGTTGTCACAGAGCCCAACATGGGGCTCAAACTCACCAACTGTGAGATCATGACCTGAGCCAAAGTCAGATGGACAATTAACTGACTGAGCCACCCAGATGCCTCAAGATTTTGATTTCTTAGACAAAGACCAATTTGTCTCTATGTGGGGAATAGGTGGGGACAATGATTTTGTTCTTTTGTTATAATTTGTTATTTATAATCTGAATTTTTTGTGCACAGATTTAAATTCTCTTGTTCCCATATATTGATTTAGTGTGGTTTATACTTCTGAAGAAACACTAGACAAAGGATTCCATTGCAGAAATAAAAGTTTCATTTTCCTCGTTTCAAAGAAATGTCATTATTCCCCCTAGGGTCAGAGTGACAGAAAGTTGCCCAAATAATAGGAGGGAGTCCCATTGGGGCTTCCTTCAGCTTATCCATTTTATCATTTCTTATTATCAGAGGAAATGTAAGATTGTAAAAGTAATTGAAAAATCTCTATTTTAATACCTAATATAAATTTAATTTAATACCTAAAATAAATTTTTAAATGTCATAGATTGTAATCAATCAAACTTAAGACATGTTTTAAAGGATCATGCATGATCAATGAGTAAATCAGTCAAATTAACAATAGACTTTTATTTAGGGCTTTTGTGTTTAATGAGGTACCAGAAGATGAAATCTTGAAGTGATAGCATTCCACTGTTCATTGAAAAGTTCCTTGATATAGGAAAAGCTAACTTCATTATAAATGTATCTCATTTCTAATGGATTTATTATTATGCCTACTCAGAAAAGTCTTGTGGCCAGACTCATTTGTCTTTGCTCAGGTAGATAATAACTGATGGCCCAGAATTTTTATATCGGAAAAACCAATGAATCCTGTGCTTTGACACATTCCCAGTCCAATGAAAATTTATGGCTTCATTGATGAGCCTGAGGAATGCAAAATCACAATGTGTCTTTTGAACTATAAAAGGGAAGCTAAATGGTATATCTTACACTTTATTAAGAATTTGAATTTTATAATTCTTTAAACATTATTAATCCATGTGTATAATTCATATTTTATCTTTCTGGAATGATTTGATTGAGCAACTAGATCACTTCATTCTGTTACCATAGTATATAGACAAATTTATTGTGAAAATAAGAGATATTTTACAATACTATCATTATTATTATAAGAGGATATGGAAATATGCTTTGATAAAATTTGTAATTGAGATTTTTTCGAAGAAAATATCTTAGGGAGGAGCATTATTCTATTTGTAATACTCCTTATCTCTGTCAACTTAGTCTTTTTTTCCTCTCACATTCATCTGAGACTCAAAAGTGAAAGAAACCAGTTGAGACAAAGAGGAAAACTAGCCATACAGTTTTTTATCTAACATTTTATCTACAGATAGAAGGAATCTACACAGTGGAATGTTTTTTTCTTTGCAAAGCGTTTTCATTTTCCTTGCTTCTCTGACTTGCACTATGCAAACAATTCCTTATCATTAGCTAGCTCTGATCTCTCTCCTGGGTTCAGGTCCTTCATTCCCCACTGCTGATGGGCATTTGCACTTGGACCACATTAAAGCTCAGCATGTCTACAGTTGAATTCTCATCCTTCCCACCTAGCATTTCAATGGTAACCATTCTCCTGCTTACCTTGACTTGAAACTGCAAATTCACTCCTGAATTCTTTTTCCCTTTACCCTCTATCTGTCAGTCACATTTTTTTTTCATAATTGCATGAATATTCTTCTACTACTGCGTGAGGGCAGGGACTGGGTCTTATTTACCATGTTTTATCCAGTTCTTAACCCATTGTAAGGGTTCATAGAGTAGGAATGGAATAAATTCTTGCTAAGTGGTTCTGAGTTGACTTTGAATAATGATAACAATAGTAATACAAATGTTCTTATTTAGTTATTATGGCAAATAGTGGAGACCATTTAAATATTGCTTTCTCTTTCTCTTATGTTTTCTTTTCATTTACTTACACTTGGGTCATTTTTTCAGATGTAAAAATAATTGAATGAAGCAGAAGAGAAGAAACTCATATTAGATGTTGAACTAGGAACTTGTTTTACCTTTTGCAGGACGTTTTTGTACTGCTATTTTGCTGTCTTCTTTTGATTGAGAATAGATAAAAGGGACAAAGATGGAGAGGAGGGAAACAAAAAGCAGTGGGGGTAACGTATAACCTGAAGTGAAGGGAATATAGAGGAGAAGATTAAGGGACAGGTGAGTGAGGACCAGGAGAGGAGGGATGAGAATAAAAGCAACATGAGAGGAGCTGAGGAGTCCTTCACTTTTCCTATGACTCCATTCCCATTGTTGTTGATTTACATTCAAACCCACCCCACAAACACAATTTAAACATGAAATCCTTAATGGAACAAGAAACTCTTGGGTGCACGCAGGTGGCATATCTAGATGAAATGACTAAGTTAGAACTAATAGCCTTTCAATTTTGGTTTCATAGCTTCAATTTAAATGTTCCTGCTGTGCTTTGTGAGGTCTAAATATAGTCAGCATGTCTGTTCCATAGCTTCTAAGTTATTAAGTGTAGATTTGTCTCCATGAGACCATGCTACCAACTGTCTCCCCTGGGAACCCTGTGGAGAAGTATATCCAGTAAATGTGGGAGTGGAGAGAGTCATGCAGGTGTGAAGGTCATATACAACGTGAACTCCTATGGGCCTGAGAGGGATTATTTTTCCCCTTTCCCTTCTTTTATGCACTGTAGAAAATTAAAGCAATAGGATATTTACAATCCAGGTAACAATGTTAATGGCTGCATTGCTCAGCATTCAGCTGTAAAAGAAAAATTACTCTAGCTATATAGTTGGAATCCACTCTAGTGAATTTATGTAGAAAAGAATTTATTCTAGCGTATCAAATGGCTTACAGAATTGTTGGGTGGGATGAAGCAACAAATTCTATTTTGTGGTTTCAGGAATGAATCCCAAAGCCACATGCAAAATTGGACCTTTAGATGTTGTTGCTTTTTCTCTGATCAGGAAGCTGTTGATTTCAGCTCAAACTACCATTGCCACAGTCAGAATAGTCTATGATTAGGAAGTTCTTGCTACTGCTGCCAGAGCTAACACCACACTACCTCTTACAATTTGTACCCGTACCTGTGAAATGGATGCCTCGTATGCACCATTCATGAAGGTAATGACTGGAAACTGGAACCTTTTCAAATAGAGCCAGTGGAAAACAAATGTCTCCACAATCTTGGCTGGCAGCAAAAATAAAAACACCACCAGAAACAGAGGGGGAAAGAAGAAGGGCATTCACTTTTGGCTTTCACTTTTAGGCAAGTTACTGTTACTTCCAAAACTATCTCACCGTCAGGTTTTGACAGTAATTTCTTTAATATGACACGAAAAGCACAGGTAACAAAACTGAACAAAGCAAAACAAAACAAAAAACAATCAACAGAATAAAAAGACAATCTGCAAAATGGGAGTGGTTATTTAAAACCATGTATATGACAAGGGGTCAATGTTCAAAATATGTAAGAAGCTCCTACAACTCCTTTTAGCAAAAAGCAAAAAACAAAACAACCCAAACAAAACCCTTCAAATAATCCTTTTAAAAAATGGACTTGAACAGAGATTTCTCCAAAGAAGACACACAAATGGCCAACAGGTATATGAAAAATTACTCAACATCCCTAATCATCAGGAAATGCAAATTAAAGCCACAGTCAGGTATCACCTCACACACCCTTAAAGATGATCATTATAAAAAAATGACCCAGAAAATAGTAAGTGCTGGCAAGGATGTGGAGAAATTAGAACTCTTGTATACTGTCGGTAAGAATATAAAATGATGCAGCTGCTAGAGAAAATAGTATAGAGGTCCCTCAAACAATTAAAAATAATTACGAATTTAAAATACGACCTGGCCATCCCACTTTTGGGTATTTATTTAAGAGAATTAAAATCAGGATCTCAAAGAGAGATTTGCATTCCTGTGTTCCTTGCAGCATTATTCACAATAGTCATGAGGTGGAAACAAACTAAATGTCCTTCAAGGATGAATGGATAAATAAAATGTGATTATATGTATCTATCTATATACAATGGGATATTATTCAGCCATAACAAAGAAGGAAATCTTGTCATCTGCTCCCACACTGACGAACCTTGAGGACATCATACTAAATGAAATAAGCCTGCCACAGAAAGACAAATACTATATTATTCCACATGCATGAGGGAACTAAAGTAATTGACTAATTGAAGCAAAGTAGATCGGTGGTTGCCAGAGACAAAAGGGAGAAGGAAGTGGGGAGTTTCTGTTCAATAGTTATAACGTTTATAAAGTTTCACTTATGCAAGATGAAAAAGTTCTAGCGATCTGCTGTACGACATTGTTATTATACTCTGCTTATACTGTCTTACATTTGTGCATTTAAACTGTACATTCAAACATTTGTCAAGAGAATTGATTTGATCTTATGCAGTTTTTTACCACAATAAAAAATACATTTATGAAGCATATACAGTGTACTAGAGGATAGATAACCAAAGGGAAAACAAACAGAAAACAAAAACGTGCTGCCAGCCCCTTATAGTGCTGTTGGTATCTGGTAGAAAAAGATTTTAAAAAAAGAACAGTTATATAAGTTGAGTAATTCTAGAGATCTAATGATTAGCATAATGACCATAATTAAAAATATTGTATCAAATACTGGAAATTTGCTAAGAGAGTACATTTCAGGTGCTCTCATCACACACACACATGCGCGCACACACACATGATAAGTGTGTGGGATGATATTCTAATTAGCTTGACTGTAGTAATCATTTACTCTGTGTGTGTGTGTGTATATATATATATGTATATAGATCTCAAATCATGTTGCACACCTTTAATATATACAATTTTTATTTAAAAATAAGACTTAAAAATGAACCAAAATGAAATCTAACAGTTGGTATTAAAATAAACTACACTACCTAAACAAACAATGAAATCACCTTCAGAATCCTACACTCAAGGGATTGTGGGAAATACAGACTTTAGTTTTCCAGCCTCTGTCATAAATAAAGGAAGGTATGCTAGAAGGTGACTAGAATGCTGGGTAAAACCAACTCACTGTATCCATGACAATACTTGAATTTCTGGTCTTCTCATTTGGTGCAGATGTTACTACACACAGGATGCAAAATGAATTTTCAGAGGGATATTCAGATGGCAATTTAGAATGTAATAGAGAGAGAAAGCATGAGCCTTGGAATAGGACAGACCTGATACTCATTATCTTTATGACCCAGGGCAAGCCATTGAACCTGAGTTTTCCCATCTGTAAAATAGGGATCATAAACCTTATCTTGCAGTATTATACAGAGGATTAAATGTAAAGTTGCTGGGATATCATGAGTGTTCAATAAACAGTTACTGCTGTTGTTTTAATGAACAAAGAGGAATGTTTGAGGTTAAAATTAAGTTTAAAACCCTGAGATTATTTCTAAGTTTTAATGGAGCCTCTGGAAATGGAAAATTCTTTGTATAAGACACACTTTCTTTGGAATCAGCTACTCTGCTTGGCGCAACAATGCAAACTTCATGTGCATCATATCCACATCCTTTTGCAATGTGATTTTGCAGCTCCTCGTGTCAAGACTCTCTCAGTTCCTGCCTTAAACCTGGGCTGGCTTCATGCCTTGTGTATACTAATAGGATATGGCTGAAAGGATATCATGCCCACTCTCCAGAGGCCTTGAGTACTTCTACCTGTTCCCTGGGAAGCTTGCCCACTGCTATGGGAACGCTAGCCTACTGGGGGATGGGAAACTAACTGGAGCAGAGGGCAGTAGTTACAGTTGATGACCCCTCATGTCGGCCCCCAGTCCTCTCTGCAGCTGACACATGAATGAGTCTCTTTGCGACCAGAAGAGCCACTCAGCTGACTCTCACCTAAATTAGCCATTCCACAGGCTTTTGAAACAAATCAGTGGTTATTATTTTAAGCCACTAAATTTTTGTGTTGTTATACAGCAAAAATTAATTCAATAGGTTACTATCATTATTAATTTGGAAGATGACTAGAAGGGAAGTTGTTCAAGGAAAACCCTTTTTGTAAATTTGTATAGTCTTCCACTCCCACCCAAATCAAACTGCACATTGTTATGGTCTGAGAGCTTTGCCACTGACACTGTTTCTCCTTTTCTCCGGTCTCCTAGCTACAACTGCCCCCAAGACCTCCATCACCATTTCCCCCTTTATCAGTCCACCTTTGCTGCCTACTTCTCCAATATTTTGGCTTGCATATCTTCTGCCCTTTTTAAAAGTGCAACTTTGGCCCAGTGAGAGGATAGAAGAGAAGACAGTAGTGAAGAGTCAGTCTGGAATTCAAGACAAGTGTCTTACCCTGAAAAAAGAATGATCCAAGGACCTCAACAAATGATAGTTTGGTAGATAGCTGCAGAGAGTCAGCATGGCTGCTGCACTAACATGAAACTTTTATATGTTCTCTTGGGCATGACAGGCAGAGCATGAGCTAGAAGCTCTCCTCTATTCCGAATTTTCACAGTGTCATCATTGTGTTAGAAATCACAGATAAGATGGGGAAAAAGTAGGCTTGAGCATTTAACAGGTGTGGGCTTAAATTTCAGCTCCTTCACTTAATGGGACCTGAGATAACTCTACTTCTCTTGGATCAGTTTCCTCTTATATAAAATGGGTATACTGTCACCTTAAAATGCAAATAATAATACCCTAAGGATAATATCTTCCTTGTATGTTTATAGTGAACAGTCAATGTGATGGAGCACATAAAAGGCCTAGAACACTTACTGTGCCAGGCACTTAGTAAAATAGTAGTGGCCCTGTTCCCAAGCACGTTATTTTTATTCCATAGAAATTCAAAGCTTTTTGCATGTATCATCTCATCTATTTGCACAAACTATTGTGGTGCTTACCAGTGGACAGAGCTTTATGTCTTGTTTACTGGTGAACTCTAGTGCCTCGTACAAACTTAGATGTTTGACAAACATTTATTGAATTAATGAATAAATTAAGGATTGCATGAACCAATGGTTCCAAGTTAGCTGTTCAAAGTACTAAAAATGGTGGTGAAGTAAAAACAGGATGGAATTTCAATTACTTTTTTCTCATACAGACAACAATTATTTGGTGTCTTGTAAATGGGCAGATGTTTAAACGTTTGTATTCTTTGGCATAAAATGGAAAAAATGATTTAAATAAATGAAAAGAAATGATATGTGCTCTACAAAGGATTTGTAAAGATAAAAATGAGATAGCAGATGTAACTGTGAACTGAAAACTTTAGTATCCAATGTAAGAGCTGTGCATTATCACCATCAGTTTATATTATAAAGAGAATATAAATATTATTTCACTTGCTTCATAAACTGTATTGGGATAAATGTTGTTTGGGGGAAAAGTTGTTCACTAAACAAGTATTTAGTAAGTGCCAACCAGGCCTTGTGTTTGTTGCAGGGCTTAAAAAGCCATCTTTTCTACTCTTGAAGAGTTTCTATTCTGAAAAGGGAGGCAGCTGTGGAGCCACGCAGATGAAATTTCAGTTTCAAATGTTTCTACAAGACTCTTTCGGCACTGTAAATGTTTTTGCAAACTTGCCTTGCCCTCACTATGCCTTTTTCTCAATACTTTGATTACTAGTTTCTTTGACATTACCCACTTAATATTCAGTTCTTGGTGGATGGTTTTAAGAAGGAAAGGTGGTTAGAGGTTGACCTTATAGCTCTTTGTGTCTATGAGGCTGGACTTCCATCCACTATCTGTACCTCCAAGGCTTGTCACTAAGGATAGACACAAGTTCTCTTGGGCTACGTGCAGGGCTGGTGCTTGGTGTCAGAAGCTGGGCACTAAGAACTGTGCACCAGAGAAGAGCAGCAGAATATTGGAAAGGTGGTGCTCAGACCTTGAGAACACCTGGTATGCATATTTCTTGATTATCAACATTTAATTTGATTTCTTGTTCTTACCAACTTGTAATTCTCTCATATCTGATCTCAAATATACTCATAAACTTCTACTTGCAACTCTGGAGTTGACATGTCTGTTTATTACAAAAATAATACCAATAACCACCACTTGTATGTGCTGACTACATGAGGACCTTCTTAAAAATCCTAGTAAGAAGTAATTTTTTAGATGGGAAAACTCAGGCAGAGAGAAATTAGGTCATTTGTCCCATATAATATAGTTAGAAAGTAGCAGAAACAAGAACTTGTGTGCTTAAAATTTTCTCTCGTGGATACTCACTAAATATTTTTTGAAAAACTATGTGTCTTCTTGTACATTGTTAGGTTTATATATATTTTTAATTTAGTAATTTTTAAGCAAAGATTGTTATTATTATTTTACCGAGAGAGAGGGAGAGAGCATGAGCAGGGGAGAGGGGCAGAAGGAGAGAGAGAGCATATCTCAAGCAGTCTCCATGCTCAGCGCAGAGCCCACACACAGGGGTCGATGTGGAGCTTCATCCCATGACCCCAAGATCAAGACCTGAGCAGAAATCAAGAGTCAGCTGCTCAACCAACTGAGCCACCCATGTGCCCAAAGATTCTTTTTAAGAACAGTTTTATATATCTGGGAATCTTACAAATATAATACTACTCCTGCAGCTAGTTTCTCTTAGTATTAACAGCTTACCATTATTATGGTATATATATTTTTTTACAATTAATGAACCAATACTGTTGCATTATTATAAACTAATATAATAGTTTATTCAGATTTCCTTAATTTTTACCTAATGTCCTTTTCCTGTTTTGAGGCTCTCATCCTGGATACCACAGCACAGTTAATCATCATACCTCTCCTTGACTGTGACTGTTTCTTAGACTCTTTTTTAATGGCCTTGACAGTTTTGAGTAGTACTTGTCAGGTATACTGCAGGATGGTCCTCCACTGGGATTTGTCTGTTGGCAGGATTAGACTGGGAGTAATTAGTTTTTAATCTCATTATTTTAATTTAATTTTTAATCATTAAAGATATGTAAATGATGTAATTTCTGAAATATTTAAATATGTGTATTTTAAACAAAACTGTGAAAATGCTCTTTTAAATGTACCTCATATAATCTAAATACTCTGGCAATTTTGTAGCCACCATCAAACAGTTTAAAAATTCAAGAAGCTCTATTTTTATTGTAGGAAACTGAACATCATTTTCTTCCTTACCTCTAAATTTTATTTTACTCCCCTCACAGAATTTTGTATTAAGAAAACATATTTTTATGCTTCAAATTATTTTATTTACCCCTCATCATACTTATTTTTCACAAAACTATGTTTATACATTTAAATTAAAATGTTTTATTATATTAAAACATATACTCTGGATCATGTTTTCACTGAATTGTGGGGTATGCAATTTGACCTAAATAATATGTGCATATTATAATTTTGATAGTTATTTAACAAAAATAATTTAATTAAGCACTTATGTGATAAATTGTACTTTTTTTCACGAATTAATGTGCCCCTCGATGAATATTTATTGTTTGAATAGCATAGGGAGAGTTCAGCATCGATTCACATAGATAAGTAGATGAAATGGCAGTGGATTTTGTTACAGCCGTGCCCTTCAGTTTTTTGAACACTTCCTGAATAACACACCAAACATCTCAAAGTGGCCTAGCATCAAAAATAATTTTTAATGATATATTAGATGAATATTCTTCTAGGTTTGCCTTCAATTTTGTTGAAAGCAGATAATTGAAAATCAACTCACTTGCAAAGATTTGTTACCCAATTGTAGGGGTCATTCATTTTCTCAGTTTCTGGGAACTGTACCAAAAATAGTTTACCAATACTTTTCAAATGGCTATTTATTATATCTGTTACTTTTGCCCTTAGAGGCATATAGCTTAATCCAATACACTCAGAAAGAACTGAGCCATGAAATAATAATAATTTCAATAAATGTTGTCAATACAATAGTTTTATAAAATGCTTGTCTCTTTCATATCCCCTATGCTTTAAATATATTTTTTGTCAAAACTTGAGGCTTCAAGTTTAGTTCATTCAATTAACTGAAAATTTCTACTCTGTAACCTAATTAGCAAAGCCTGTCCTCATTGACAAACTAATCGTTCAAATTAAACTCAGTCATTGTTAGAAAAAGTTTGGCTTTATTTTTTAAATTCAACTAATTGGGTTAATATATGTGCTTCAACAACTATTATAATGAACACTGAAAAACAAATTATGGAATGTATCTTACAGGATAGATTACCAAAAGCAGTCAAGTCTTATTTAAAATTGTATATAATCAGGGTGTCAGTTTTTATAAATCCTAAAGCAAAATATGTCTATATGCTATTGTTTCTTAATAGATTTTCTTTTTAGAACAGTTTTGGGTTCACAGTAAAATTGAGAAGAAGGTGCAGAGACTTCCCATATAATCCCTGCCCCCATGTATGCATAGTATCCTCCATTATCAATATTCTCCACCAGAGCAGTGCATTAGTTACAGTTGATGAACCTACATTAACACATCATCACCCAAAGTCCATAGTTTATATTTGGGTTCACTCTTGGTGTATATATTATATAAATGTATAATGACATGTATCCATTATTTTAGTATCTTACATTGCTGCTGTTAAAATCCCCTGTACCTATTCATCCCACCCTCCCTACTAACCCCTGTCAACCACTGCTCAGTTTACTGTCTCCATAGTTTTGCCTTTTCAAAATGTCATATACTTGGACTCATACACTATATAGCCTTTTCCTATTGGCTTCTTTCACTTAATAATAGACATTTAAGTTTCCTCCATGTTTTTTCATGGCTTAATAGCTCTTTTCTTTTTAGTGCTAAATAATATTCCATTATCTTGATATACCACACTTTACCTACTCACCTATTGAAAGGCATCTTGGCTGCTTCCAAGTTTTGACAGTTATGAATAAAGCTGCTATAAGCATATGAGTGCAGGTTTTTGTGTGGAAATGTTTTCAACCCCTTTGGGTAAATACAAAGAATTATGGTAGCTGGATTGTACAGTAAGAGTAAGTGTGACTGTCTTCCAAAATGGCTATACCATTTTGCATTCCTACCAGCAATGAGGGAGAGTTCCTGTTGCTCCACAACATCACCAACAATTTGTGTTGTCAGTAGATTTTGGCCATTCTCATAAAGTGTAGTGGTGGCTCATTGTTCTTTCAATTTGCATTTCTCTGATCATGTATTATATGGAACATCTTTTCATATGCTTATATGCCCACTGTGTATCCTTTTTGGTGAGATGTTTGTTAAGGTCTTTGGCCTATTTTTAAATAGAGTTGTTTGTTTTCTTGGTGTTGAGTTTGTATGTTTTGGATAACAGTCTTTTATCAGATACTTCTTTTGTAAATATTTCCTCCCAGTTTGTGGTTAGCCCTCTTATTATCTTGACCCTACCTTTTGTAGAACTAAAATTTTTACTTTTAATGTAGTCCATTCTTTCTTTCATGGATCGTGTCTTAGGTATTAAAAATTTGTTGGCAAGCTCAAGATCATCTAGGTTTTCTCCTATGTTAACCTCTAAGAGTTTTACAGTTTTGCACTTTGAATTTAGGTCTTTGATCCATTTTGAGTTAATTTTTCTGATGGGTATAAGTTCTATATATTAATTTAGTTTTTTGCACATGGGTATCCAACTGTTCCAGCACCAGTTATTAAAAGCTTATCTTTTCATCATTGCATTGTCTTTGCTCCTTTTTGGAACATCAGTTGACTATATTTATGTGGGTCTATTCTTGGGCTCTCTGTTCTATTCCATGATATATTTGACTATTCTTTCACTAGTTTCACACTGTCTGATTTTTGACGATTTATAGGAAGTCTTGAATTCAGGTAGTATCAGTCCTATAACATTGTTCTTCAAGATTGAGTTGGCTATTCTGAATCTTTTGATTCTTTATGTGAACTTTAGAATCAGTTTGTTAATATCCACAAAATAACTTGTTGGAATTTTGATGGGGATTGCATTGATCTAGAGATCATGTTGGGAAAAAGTGACATCTTGACAATGCTGTGTCTTCCTACCCGTGAACATGGAATATCTTTTATTTAGCTCCTCTTTGGATTCCTTTATCAATTTTATAGTTTTCCTCTTATAGGTCTTACACATATTTTTAAAATTTATACCCAAATATTAATGTGCTAATGTAAATGGTATTATGTTTTTAATTTCAAATTCTGCTAGTTCATTGTTAATATATAGGAAAGTGATTGATTTTTGTATATTAACTTTGTATCCTAATATTTTGCTTTACTGCTTATTAGTTCTGAGAGAACTAATTTTTTTGGTCAATTCTTTTGGATTTTCTACACAGATAATCAGGTCATCTGTGAACAAAGACAGTTTAATTTCTTCCCTCCCTTATAATAAATATACCTTTTATTTTCCTTTCTTGTCTTATTACATTAGGTAGAACTTATAGTGTGATTTTGGAAATAAGTGGTGAGAGGGGACTTCCTTGTTTTTTTTCTCCCAATCTTAGTGAGAAAACTCCTAGTTTTTCACCTTAAGTATGATGGTGGGTTTTTTGTGGATACCCTCTTTCAAGTTGAGGAAATAGCCCTCTACTTATAGCTAACTGAGAGTTTTGTCTGTGCTGGATTTTGTCAAATGATTTTTCTACATCTGTTAATGCAATCATGTAATTTTTTTTCTTTATCTTGTTGATTTGATACATTACCCAAATTAATTTTTGAATGTTGAACTAGCCTTGCATACCTGAAATAAATTCCACTTGGTCATGGTGTATAATTCTTTTTATACATTTTTGGATTTTATTTGCTAATATTTCATTGAGTATTTTTGCATTTATTTTCATGAGTGAGACTGATCTGTAATTCTTTTTCCTAGTGAAGTCTTTACGTGGTTTTCATATTAGGGTAATACTAGTCTCATAGAAAACATTAATAATTATTCTTATGTTTCTATTTTATGAAAGAGATCGTAAAGAATTGATTTCTTTCTTATGATTTCTTTTGTAAATATTTGATAACATTCACCAGTGAGGCCATATGGGCTTGGTGCTTTCCATTTTGGAAGCTTATAAATTATTGATCCAATTTCTTTAATAGTTATAGGGATACTCAGATGGTCATTTTCATTTTGTCTGAGTTTTGGCAGATTGTGTCTTTCAGGGAACTGGTCCATTTTAAACCTGGGGGCATGGAGTTGTTCACAATATTCCTTTCCTGTTTTCAATTGCATTAATTTCTGCTTTAATATTTATTATTTCTTTTCTGCTTACTTTTATTTATTTTCCTCTTCTTTTTCTAGTTTCCTAAGATGGATGTTTAGANCACAATATTCCTTTCCTGTTTTCAATTGCATTAATTTCTGCTTTAATATTTATTATTTCTTTTCTGCTTACTTTATTTTCCTCTTCTTTTTCTAGTTTCCTAAGATGGATGTTTAGTGATTCATTTTAGATCTTTGTTCTGTTCTAATATATGCAGTCACTGCTATAAATGTCCTCTAAGCACTACTTTTGTTATAGTCCACAAATTTTCATTAGTCATATTTTCATTTTAATCTAGTTTAAAATATTTTCAATTTATCTTGAGACTTCTTCTCTGATGCATGAATTATTTAAAGAAATATTATTTACTCTCCATGTATTTTAGGATTTTCCAGTTATTTGTCTATTATTGATTTTTACTTTAGTTCCATGGTGGCCTAAAAGCAAGCATTGTATGATTCCTGTTCTTTTAAATTTGTTAAGATGTGCTTTATTGCCTGGAATGTAGTCTATCTTGGTAAATGTTCCATGTGAGATTGAGAAGAATGTGTATTCTGCCATTGTTGGATGAAGTAGTCTATATAGGTCCTTCATATCCAGTTGATTAATGTCATTGAGTTCACCTATGTTCTTATTGATTTTCTGCCTACTAGATCTGTCTATTTCTGATAGAGTGGTGTTGAAGCCTCCAAATATAATAGTGTATTCCTCCATTTCTCTTGGCAGTTCTATCAATTTTTGCCTCATGCATTTTGACACCATTGTTAGGATCATACATATTAAGGACTGTTATGTCTTCCTAGAGAAATGACTCCTTTATTATTATGTAATGCCCACCTTTATCCTTGATAATGTTCTTTGCTTTGAAGGCTGCTCTGTCTGAAATTAATATAGTTATTCCTGTTTTTTTTTTAGATTAGTATTAGTGTGGTATATCTTTCTCCATTCACTTACCTTTAATCTATATGGTCATTATATTTAAAGTGGGTTTCTTATAGACAACATATAGTTTGGCTTGATCCACTCTGACAATCTGTTTCTTTTGATTGGTGCATTTAGACCAATGATGTTCAAATTTACTGTTGATATAGTTAGATTAATATCTGCCATATTTATTATCATTTTCTATTTGTAGCCCCTAGTCATTGTTTCTACTTTTGCCTTCTACTCTTTCTGCAACTTTTTTTCATTTTATTTGATTCCCTTTTCTTTCTTTTCTGAGCACATCATTTTATTATTATTATTTTATTATTATTATTATTNGGTTGTGTGAGTACCTTATAATAAAATAATCCTAGCTTCTCTCCCATCTTTTGAATTATTGCTTTCATTCAGTTCACTTATATATAAGCATACAAAATATATATATATATATATACACACACATATAGAATATATAGGTCTGAGTTTCTGACGTATATTATTTTCCTTTTCTCTAAAGACTTCTTTTAACACTTCTCATAAGTCTTGTCTACTGGCAACAAACTCCCTCAATTTTTGTTTGTTGGAGAAAGTCTTTATTTCTCCTTCACTTTAGAAGCATAATTTCACAAGGCACAGGATTCTAGGTTGATGGTTTCTTTTCTCAGCACCTTAAGTATTTCATTCCATTCTCTTCGTCCTTGGCTTCTGAAGAGAAGTTGGATGTAATTTTTTCTCTTCTGTAAATGAGGTATTTTTTCCTCTGGTTTCTCTCAGGATTTTTTTTTTTTATCTTTGATGTTCTGTAGTTTGAATATAGTATGCTCAGGTGTATATTTTTTTCTTTGGCATTTTCCTGTTTGGTGTTCAGTGGGTTTCTTACATCTGTGGTTTGGTGTCTGACATCAGTTTGGAGGAAATTCTCAGTCATTTTTCTTCCAAATATTTCTTCATTTCCTTTCTCTCTTTCTTCTCCTTCTGCCATTCTTCTTATGCACATGTCAAACGTTTTGTACTTGTCCCCCCAGTTCTTAGATATCCTGTTATGGTTATTTTTTCTCCTTTTTTCAGTTTTTGTTCTCATTACTTTTTATTTTGGAAATTTCTATTGTGATATCCTGAAGGTCAGAGATTTTTTCTTTAGTTGTGCCCTTTCTACTAATAAGTCCATCAAAGACTTTCTTCATCTCTGTTATGGTTTTTGATCTCCAGCATTACCTTTTTTTCTTGGGATTTCCTTCTCTCTTCTTACATTGTTGATTTGTTTTTGCATGCTGTCTACTTCATCCATCAGAGATCTTAGCCTATTAATCATAGTGACTTGAAATTTTCAGTCTGCTAAGTCCAACATACTTGCCATGTCTGGTTCTGATTCTTGCTTTGTGTTTGCAAATTGTGGTTTTTGCCTTTTAGTATGTCTTGTAAGTTTTTCATTATAGCTGCACATGATGAACTGGGGAAAAGAAACTGCTGTCAACAGGACTTTAATAATGCGGTAGTGTCAGGGAAGGGAAATGGTCTATGGTCCTATGATTAGGCTTCAGTTTTTAATGAGCTCATGCCATTGGGCTGTAAACTTGACAGGTGCTTCTTATTCTGCTTCCTCCTCCCCACTGCCCCCAATCCCCTCAATCTCTCCTGTTCCCTGCCCCCCCC
>NW_027531875.1:468382-598326 GCF_008692635.1 Crocuta crocuta | reverse complement strand
ACCAGGTCAATTAGATGTGATACAACCCCAGCAGATTAGGATCTGCTTAAAAAGCTTGTCCTGAGGGAAGACCTTTAAAAAAGTTTTTAAAAATATTTATTGATTTTTTTTTTGAGAGACAGAGCGCGAGAGAGAGCTCGAGCGAGCTAGGGCTCACGGGTGCTTGTGCGAATGGGGCAGGGGTAGAGAGAGAGAGAGAGAGAGGCAGGCACAGAATCTGAAGTAGGCTTCAGGCTCTGAACAGTCAGCACAGAGCTGATGTGCGGCTTGAACTCACAAATTGTGAGATCATGACCTGAGGGAAGTCGGATGCTTAACTGATTGAGCCACGGAGGTACCCCTGAGGGCAGACCTTTTTATGAAGAACAGAGTACTGTGGCATAGTTTAAAATCTGTTCGTTTTCCTCTGACCCTGCCAACAGCCTGAGGGAGAATTTTCTCCAATATTTACTCTGAGAACCTAGTCAAGTTCTTACAGGTAAAGTTTGGGAGTCTCCTCTATGACCTGAACCCCCTGGAGATTTTAAGTCTCTACTATGTCTACTCTGAACTTCTGTTAGTTTGTCAATTAGAGTTTGAGTTTTCTTGCTCTGGCATGGGTTCTGCGGAGGTTTTAGTTCTTGTGTTTCTGCTCTGGTAAGTTGCGATTCTCTGTGTTCTTGCATCATTCTCTTTGACTGCAGGCAGTAATGTGCCCTGTGACCTTACTTCTCTTATACACCTAAGAAGAATTGTTGATTATTCAGTTCATCTTTTTTACATGTTAGGAAGGAGTGGTGACCAGTAAGCTCCTTACATGTGGAGCTAGAAACTACAAGCTATATGTCACGTTTTAGTATTCAATTTCTGTTAATGCAATGTGATGGATAGGTAAAATAAGTAGTTATGAAAAGCATAATAAATCAAACACAGTGTGCCTTTCCCAAACGGGTTTTTAAACATGTATTGATCTCTAATATCAGTTTCTGGGAAGTGTTAAATAATCATATATAAATATTCATAGCTCCATTAATGTTTTTATATAATGATAACATTTTTCTATGCTTTTTCGGAATGAAAAATATTCTTATTACTATACTTACGTGGCAACTGGCATATAACTATATATTAAAGGAGATAGTAAATATTAACCACTTTGTAAGATGAACTAATATATCATTAGAATAAATATTTTACAGTCTAACTTGATAAGCTATACTTTAATGTCCTCATTGAATAATGCACATAAATCATAAAAGTTTTATTTGTGAATGTACTTTCCATTTAAACTTAAAAAATTGAATAGTCTTAGAAAATATTCTTAAAAGACTCTGCATCACCAAGCTATACTGCTTCTGCAAAAAGGTACTTTTCTTTTATGAATATTATGAATATCAAAAAATTTCTCATTTAATAAGAGCAATTTTTAGCTTTTAGCGCTTCTAAACAATGCTCTTTTCACTTTGTTCTCCTTAGTTTCTCTCATGGGGAGCAATTTACTTTTTGAAAACAGTCTGGGAAAAGCAAGAGGTGGTGATTGCCCACTCTGTAATATATGTAATTTTGGAACATTCTTATAAGGGTCAACATACCAGCATATTTCTAATGCCATATGCCTCATTGTTATCAGAAATATATATAAGACACAGGAAGATAGGGAAGGGAAGCCATCTGATGATAGGAATGAGTGCCCATGAAAACTGAGGATATGAAAATGGATTCCCTTAAAATTATGCCCGAATATGAAGACCACATCTTCTATCTATTCTGTTCACATTCTGGCTTTGTTTCTGCCACAGAAATTTTGTTATCTTGACATTGCTAAGTATGATATTCCATCCCTGCTCTATTCCCCTGCTCTTTTTATATTTTAGCTCTATCTTTGAAAAACAGGAACAACAAAAGAGCCAGTGCTGGTCGTATGTTTCCTCAACAAATAATGCCCTTGACCTCAGAGCCAGCGTTTCTAGCAATATTGCTATTCTTTTTAGTTGTGTCAACTCTGGCCCTTCAAAGGCACTCCAGTAGCAACTGGCAACTGCAATATGACCAAATTAGCGTGCTAAGATAATAACTATAGACTGAGTACATCTTCTTTTTAAAAATGTCCCAAAATACATGTTACAAAAGAGAAAAATGGGAAAATATAGCAATAAAGCAGAGAAATATTGCCACCCAGAAATAACTGCTATGAATATTTTGAAGTATATCTTTATCTCTATATATATCTACCTATATATCTATCCATCATTTATCTATATCAATAAATCTATCTTTGAAACTATACAATGCAAACTATTTTAAAATTACAGCTTTAACTCTCCAGCTCAAGTATATCTTCTTTAATAACTGCAATATACTTTTTAATGGCTGCAGAATGTTCCATTGTATGATTGAATCACAAGTTAATCAATCATTCCAGTACAGTTGGATGTTTAAGCTGTTTTTTATTTTTTTTACAGCTCCAAACATTACGTGATTAACATCTTTGTAGCTTAGTCTTCTCATACTCCCTTAGTTACGTCCTTGGAAATTACTTCTAGAAGAGATCATTCTGTGTCTATATTTAAGTCCCTGATACATAACCTCCAGAAAGATCATCTCCATATACACTCCCACAAATAACATATGAGAGTCTGCTTCAGAGATTATTCCCCTTGCTTTAGGAAAGTTAACAAACCCAGCTTTGGTAAGGAGTATGTGTTAGAAGTAAGAGTGTGTAAATTGCATACTGATTTATGTATGTGCAAAGAATCTTTTTCTAGATGAAAAATTACAGAAACCTTTGGATTTCCTGCTTTTCTTGGTAGTCTCTTCAGGTTGCCTGTATTTATGGGCTTATAAATACAGCTTTAAATTCCTACATATTTGTGGCAAACCAGTCAAGATAATTATTCTGCCACTCAGGACAGCATGTCTTGCTCTCAGCATCTAGAGTTTGAAGCTTTAATTAGCTACCAAAATAGCAGGGTCCTGAAGTTTGTCTTATACTCTTGTTTGAAGAAACTTTGTCAGCTGGAATTTCAGGAGGTAGGAGAGTCAGATTTACAGGGGCAAACTATTTACACAGAAAACCTGGTTTTCTATTCTTTATTTAAAATTATGACATCAAAGTACCAGCGTCTCCAGTGAGTCCAATAAATAGTTATTGTCTTAAAAAATTTCTGGCATTGATGATGATAGAAATGGGATATTGAGAGAGGTTGTGGCATTTCTTTTCTTAAAAAAGCATTGAATGAAGACTTGAATTGTCATTAATGCAGAGTTATTTTCTTCGACAGCTATAAGTATGACCAAAATAAGGATCATGAAATACACAATATGGATTGGTGAGAAGACTGTCTAAACATAGAATAAAACCAGGGAAGCATATGTGCCATAGGAAAAAAAAATCACTGGATTTGCATTATTCATTTTTCCATTCATTTTTTCCTTCACATTTTTATTTAAATTGTAATCAGTTAACATATAGTTTCATATTGTTTTCAGGAGTAGAATTTAGTGATTCATCACATATAACACCTAGTACTCATCACAAGTGCCCTCCTTAATACCCACCACCCACTTAGCTTATCCACTATGCTTTGCCTTCCATGCCCCCTCAGTTTGCTCTGTATTGTAAAGAGTCACTTATGGTTTATTTCTCTCTCTTCTTTTTACCCTTCGCATATGTTCATTTGTTTTGCTTCTTAAATTCCACATGTAAGTGAAGTCATACAGTACTTGTCTTTTTCTGCCTCACTTATTTTCTTAACATAATACATTCTAGCTCCAACCATGTGGTTGCAAATTGCAAGGTTTTATTCCTTTTGGCGGTTGAGTAATATTCCATTGTATATATACACCCAATTTCTTAATTTATTCATCAGCTGATGGATATTTGGGCTCTTTCCATAATTTGGCTATTGTTGATAGTGCTGCTATAAATATAAGGGTACATGTACCCCCTCAAATCTGTATTTTTGTATCTAGGGTAAATACCTAGTAATGCAATTGCTAAAGCATAGGGTAGTTCTGTGTTTAACTTTTTGAGGAGCCTCTGTACTGTTCTCCAGAGTAACTGCACCAGTTGCCATTCCCACAACAGTGCAAGAGAATTCCCCTTTCTCTACATCCTAGCTATCTTGTGTTAATGTTAGCCATTCTGATGGTGGTATCTCACTGTGGTTTTGAATTGTATTTCTCTGATGATTAGTGATGTTGAATATCTTTTCATATATCTGTTAGATATCTGTTGTCTTCTTTGGAAAAATGTCTGTTCATGTCTTCTGCCCATTTCTTAACTAGATTATTTGTTCTCAGACTGCTGAGTTTGATAAGTTTTTTTATAGATTTTGGATACTAACCCTTTATCCAATATGTCATTTACAAATATCTTCTCCTATTCTGTAGGTTGCCTTTTAGTTTTGTTGATTGTTTCCTTCGCTGTGCAGAAGATTTTTATCTTGAAGTCCCAATAGTTCATTTTTTTCTTTTCTTTCCCTTGCCTCTAGAAATGTGTCTAATAAGAGGTTGCTCTGTCCAAGGTCAAAAAGGTTGCTGCTTGTCATTTTTCCACCCATTTAACAAATATTTATTCAGTATTTACCATATGCCAGTACTTGAACTAGGTGCTTGAATACAGTGGCGAGCAAAACTGATATGATCTTGTGCTCACAGGGCTTAGAATTAAGGAGAAAATGGGCATTAAGAAGTAAACATGTCTTTAGCTCCAACATATAATGAGCTTGAAATACTTCACTCCCATTCTTACAAAAGGAACCAACCTGAACACCAGTGACTTTTCTTGGACTCATCAGAAAGCAGAGGTCACAGAGCCAGGTGTCATGCTAAAACCTGGAGAGATAGGTGACCCTAGAGATGTGATCCTGAAATCTGCTTAACAGAAGCAGCAGTTAAACTGGTGTCAACATTTAAATGGTGATTTTGACGACCTTAATACTTATAAATCTTCTGTAAATCATTTAGGAGGTTGGTGGATCATAGGATGAATGCAAACTCTAACTGTATCACAAGTGTATAAAACAACCTCACTGAGGGGATTGGGGGAAAAATGCTAACCTAAGAAGCACTAGAAATGAGTGGAATCTGCAAGACTCAAGGCAAAAAGAATTGTACAAAAGTACGTACTGTAGTTAAAAAGTTGTATCCCACCGAGGCATTAATTAATAATTCTTAAATTTTTTTAATGTTTATTCATTTTTGAGAGAGAGACAGAGACAGAGACAGATTGCAAGTAGGGGAGGGGCAGAGAGAAAGGGAGACATAGAAACAAAAGCACACTCCAGGATCTGAGCTGCCAGCACAGAGCCTGATGTGAGGCTCCAACTCCTCAACTCTGAGATCATGACCTGAGTCAAAGTCGAACACTTAATCGACTGAACCACCCAGGTGCCCGTTAATAATTCTGATACTACTATATGTGCATAATGAAATATACTGGAGTTAAAAAATTCAGTAAATGGATGGCCGATGGTGGGATCCAGGTTTCTCACTCTTGGTGTAGGAGGTTGTAGAAAAGCAAGCGAAGGAAGCTAAAGTTATCTATATGGTAATGGATTAGAGCTAGAGACATCCTTTGAACTTATGCTTAGTTTAATATAGATACAGATGTCTATATACATGTATTTGTACATGGGTGTATGTACACAGGCTAGTACACTGCTAGAATATACACATATTTTCTCAATCTGTCAGTTGAGAGAGCCTAGAATTGACAAATACTCTAATGGCAATAAGCAAGCCTAGGACCCAGATCTTGTTTCCTAAGACCATTTTCAATAAAAGAAAGTAGAACTCTTTGGATAAATGGTTGATTCAAGAACTGTGGAGAAAATATTCATGATGAACCTCAAGTACCTTGTAGTGCAAAAAATAAGAAGTTGCCAAAAATAAAAAGAGTCCCCTCCACCCCACAAAGACACGTTGGAAAATCCCTGAAGGATTTTAGTGAAGGCATTGACATCATCTTTTTGAAAAGATCTCTGGCTGAAGTATACAGTGTGGATTAAAAGAGGGCAAGAATGCTTATGAGCTAGAACAGTTAAGAGGCAAATATAGTAGTCCATGTGAGCCCTGGACTGGAAGACACGATGGTGAGCCCAGACATGGGGAGCAGGTGAGAGAGCAGAGGGAGTTAGAATTCCAGTTCTAGTGTAACTAGCCCTGACTAGCAGTTTGAACAGGAGTAAGTCATTGACTGTTTGCCTCTTAATTTCCTCTCTTGTTAAAGGTGTGACAATCAGGGCAAAATCCAAGTCATAGTTATCTCTTAAAAAATATTTTTTGACAAACAAATTTTGTAGATTTTCCACATTTGTAGAAATTCTACAGTTTTCTACAAATCAATTCCAAAAAATAAATTTCTACAAATTAGCAATGTTTGACTGTTGTTTCAAAAAACAGCATTGTTGTTCTTGTCATAGAAATTGAGAAGTAATTTTTCCTGCTTATCAAAGCATTGTGTCTGTTTTGATCTTCATATTTAAAAAAAATTAGTGCTGAGAATCAAAAACAGTATGATCTTGGGGGCACCTGGGTGGCTCAGATGGTTAAGCGTCCGACTTCAGCTCAGGTCATGATCTCACGGTTCGTGGGTTCAAGCTCCACGTCGGGCTCTGTGCTGACAGCTAGCTCAGAGCCTGAAGCCTGTTTCAGATTCTGTGTCTCCCTCTCTCTGACCTTCCCCTGTTCATGCTGTCTGTCTCTCTCTCTCACAGAAATAAATTAAAATATAAAAATAAATTTTAAAAAACAGTATGATCTTAGAGCAATGAGGAAAGGTTAAATGAGTTGAAATTACTTAACTTACATAGAAAAAAGAGGAAGTGATGCTTTGATGACTATTTTCCAGCGAAAGAAAAGTTACAGAAAAACGACATCACTAACTATCATCTTTCACAAGGGCTGTAATGAGAAGAAATGACATAAATTGCTAGGAAGGAGTTGGGAAGTATTGTTGAGCATCAGCATGGACTGTACAATTTCCATGCCTGAAATCTACAAAGCTAGATCAAACAATGATTTGCCTTAAGTGTTTTGAATGTCCCTCCTTCATAAAGATAGGTATTTGGACCAGAAGGTCCCTGGCTGTCTCTTTCAATCTTCCCATTCCATGACAGAAGGGATAGGTATCTTCTGATTCTTACTTGGTGGCAGCCACTTTCGTAAGGCAAGAAGCTGGGCAGGAGGATGGACCTTGGACGACCTGACGGAGAGCCTCCACCCAAGACTGCCTGGGACCACCCCATTCGGCGAATCTAGCAGTTGATCTGTGGTTACAACACCCCAATCCCGCCCAGGAAGAGTTTGTTTGTTGTGCTTGTCATACTTGGGCTGTAAGCAGCCTGCTTGTTTTTATTTGACCTTGGTCTCTAGAATAGAAACAGTGTTTTGATTTCCTACCCAATGTAGGTATTTAGAATACATCTTGGGAAAGGACACACTTAGTTCCTTAATTATTTTATGATCCAGGACTGTCACTCAAATATGGCACCCCAAGGATCCACCCAAAAGAAAACTGACAGAAGCCCATACATACTTTCCAAGGCCTTTGTCTCTGGTGACTGGTTCGCTCCTCTGGTGAAGGGCCCTTTCATAAAACTTTGCTCTGCTTTATTTTCATCTGGCTGTCCTGTAATTCTTTACCGTGGCAGTGAAAAGCATGGAGGCTTCTTCCCTTTTCTTTTTCTGTTTTTTTAAAATATTTTTATTTATTTCTGGGAGAGAGAGAGAGAGCGTGAGCAGGGGAGGGTCAGAGAGAGAGGGAGATACAGACTCTGAAACACGCTCCAGGCTCTGAGCTGGCAGTCAGCACAGGGCCCGACGCGGGGCTCGAACCCACGAACCGCGAGATCATGACCTAAGCAAAAGTCGGACGCTCAACCGACTAAGCCACCCAGGCGCCCCGGCTTCTTCCCTTTTCCATCTCACTTTTGGTAACCCTTTTAATATATTCCATAATCCTTACAGTAACCCTAGGGGTTTGGATAATTATTCCTGCTTTATTGATAGCAGACCCTTCTTTTCCTTCATTTCTTTCCCCAAACCTTGGAAGAAGCATCTTTTCAGATGTGAAGGGAACACCAATGGGACCCTCCAAACTGCTTGTAAGTCTTTATGTGTAGCAGTTAAATGGTTTACAGCCACAGACTGAGGGTTTGCAAAAATAAAACTTTATTCTTCATTTCTGCTGGGTGAGAAAAGCGTATTTTGGCCAAGGTGAGGGAGTTCGGTCGTGTCCATTTGGAGCTGGGTCTCTGTACGTGTGCTCACCTTTCTTCCCCTAATCCCCTGGGGTGGCCTCTGGGGTCAGGTCCTAGGTAACACCATCAGGCGGGGTGATGTGGGGATTCCACGGTGGTCTCTGGCCTTCCTTTCCTGTCCTGATGGGTGCCTAGTCCCGTGGGGTCAGTATCTACTACTGCGGACTGTTATGTCTGTCAAAGTTTTCAGTTACCTGGGGACCACGGTCTGTATCGGCTTTTTGTCAGCCATCAGCTTTCTTTAGGACAACTGTGGACCTCTGTGCGTCTCTTGGGATGGAAGAACTGTTTGATGCTCTGTCCACTGGCTTTAGATCTGGAGGAGACGGGGGAGGGGGGACAGGGATGTATCAGGCCCGCTTTCTGTCTCTGCCTGCTCCTCCCCGCTCCATGTTGCTTGGATGCGGGGCTTCTCGCAGAGGTGTGCAGTTTCTTTGGGCTAATGCCTGGGAAGAAGGGGCGCCATCCCCCAAGGCCTAGAATTCCTCTACACCAATCTGCTGCCTGGGGTGATATGGGGGATGCGAGTGAGGCAGAGGCCTAGGAGCTCTACCTGCACATCTCACTTTTTTTTTTTTTGAGTTCTTGCCAAATGTCCCTCCTCCCCCACAGCCCATAAAAGGTTTTGATCATCTGTCTGGGTGTTCAGAAAGCTACTCTTATGCCATTACATGTTTTTTCCCTGCTCTATGTTTTGGGTCTTCTAGGCTTTGCCTTCTTGTCTTAATCAATAAAGACAAGTTTTCAAAATTCCCCCAAGTCCATCAGAAACTTCACACAGAAAAACCGAGCCACATACCAATATTTTCTCTTTCAAATGCCTGGCTCTTGTAATGGAAAACTATTGCTTTCAAGATTATTTTGGAACAAAATAATCACAAAATTTGACATTTTTTTTTTTCTTACTGGATTACTTTATATTCTCCCTTCTAGGGCAACAAACCTCAGCTTTTGTTCTGTTTTTAAGTAATTTTGACACTGAAACAACATATATACAGAAGGAAAAGCACACAACTAACCTGCTTACTATAAAGTGAACACCAGTGATACCACCACCCGGAAATAGCACATTGCCAGCACCCAGGAGCTCCCCGGCCCCTCCCAGATATTGTTCCACCTTCAAAGGTAACCACTGGTCCAACTTCTAATACCAGAGATTAATTTTGCCTATTTTTGATACTTTATATAAATGAAATAATGGATGATGCATTATTTGCGTCTGACTTGTTTAGCTTAATATTACATTTATGAGATTTATTCTTCTTGTTGTGAAGAGCAGAAGTTTGATTTTTTTCATTGCCACACATTCCATTTCATGAATATTCCATAAGATATTTATCCATTTCATTGGTGAATGGACATTTAGGTTGTTTCCAGTTTGGGGATATTGTAAACAATACTTCTAAACTACATTTGTAAATTTAATTTGGCATGTACAGTATGCATCTCTTTCTGGTAAATTCTTTCAGGTGACAATCTCCCTCCATCTTTTAATTGGAGCGTTTAGTGTAGAAACTGTTAGTATTTTAATAGCTGCCTATCTTGTATTCTTGCCTTTCTCTAATTCCTTTTTCTACACTATAGAGCACTCCTTCTAAAATTCAAACCAGATCATTTACATTCTTAAACCATTTCAGTTGTGTTCTATTCCTCTGGGATTGAAGTGCAAGCTCTTTACACAAGTCACAGAGCCTTCTATGATCTGCCTTCTGCTCCCTGCATCTTTGACTCTTTGCTCTTGACAAGTCTTGTTCACCTCTCCTAAGTGTGCTCTTTCACAAACCATTTCTTCTGCTATAAACCCAGTTTTCTTTCTGTCACTCCGTGTCCATCTCCTTTTATGCCCCTTATCATGACATTAATTAATTAATTAATTAATTAGAGAGAGCGAGAGAGAGAAAGAGCGAGCAGGGGAAAGGGGGCCGAGGGAAGGAGATAGAGAATCCCAAACAGGCTCCACCCTCAATGCGGGGGATGGGGGTGGGGGGGCTGATGCTGGGCTCAATCTCATGACCCTGGGATTATGACCTGAGCTGAAGTAAAGAGTTGGACGCTCAACTGACTTAGCCACCCAGGTGCCCCCTCACTATGATTTTATATGACTAACTCCTACTTATTCCTTAAGTCACAGCTTATCATTTCTGAGATGACACTGAAGATTGAATTGTCAAATTCAGAGCATGTGGGTAATTGCAACACTAAAGTGAAACATGGAAATGCCTGACCCATCAACAAAGTTACCAAAGTCTGGGTGTCCCATTTTAGGACACATATTAGAAAATGTGAGGTTCTAAACAGTGCTTGAATGATATGCACAAAGGAGCTATTTCAGTTGTAGAACATATCCTGTATATACCCCATTAATCACATACATGACATTTTCTAGTGAGCTGTAAATTCCAAGTTTAGTGATAATATGCAAACTAGGTAGGCTATAGTTAGACAATTTCATAAAACAGACTTGCCTCCTGCCCCAAAAATATACCAGTAGGTCTCACATTTACAAAGGGATTTAACTGTGGCATCTCTTTCTAGGCATCCCCCGGAGGAAGAAAATAGAGATCAGACCTGTTGTAAATCCTTTCATGTCCAGCTTCCTAATATAAGCATTTCTACCTTCTAAATCTGGTCACATGTCTCTGTTAATATTTTCAAAGTTTCCTGTATCTCCTCTCCAAGTGATTTCTGATGTTTTAGAACTTCTTGGTTATTGGTTTCCTGTAGCCCCTTCAATACTGTAAACTACTTTAAGATGGGGGATTCTATATATTTAATTTACCATTGTATCTCCAATGTCCAGCACCATTTCTGGGGCATGTAAGGACTCAAAAACATTTGTGAATTGTTAAATTGTTCAAATATATCTATTCCTTTAAAATAAGGTCATTTGTTTACTCAGTATGACACTGCTGGTTTTTTAGTTTGTTTGAATAAAGTTTATATATAGTTAACTTTGATGAATGATTCTAGCACAGCAGGAAGAAAAAGATTCATGGGTTTCTTGTCCAAACTTTGTCATAATAATTAGATTTCATATTCTCATTTAATATAAGATATAATATGTCTTTGACCTTTACAGATATATTTTATTCCCAGACATATTTCCATTGACTTTATTTAATTGTCCTTTTTGGGGGGTCATTTTCTCAGTCTTCTCCTATTTTCCATCCATATCTATTTGCAATTTACATTTCCTTTATGTCTTTCTTTAAAACCCATTCCCTTTCCTTGGTTTTTGTCACTTTATAGAGAGGATTTTAAAAGTTAGATTTCCCTTACATTTGAATTTCAGATTGAAATAGTCAGGTTCTTGTTTCTATCATTGATGCTTTAGATCTACCTTTGTTTCATAAGGCTAGCCTCCAGTTTATCCATGAAGTTGACAGATAAGATTATGATAAGACTGGTAAGACTCAAAAGATTTTGGGCTCTGCTCTTTCTAAGTGATGTCAAAGTATCTCAATGAAAAGAGATATATTCATTCATTTATCTGGATTCAAACAATACCTCACTTTAATACAATTCATAATAATAATATTGAGTTACGTGACAGATAACATTTTTCTGGAACTAAAGCACCATTCATGAAAAGAATACAGTTCTGACTGCTGTTACATGAGTTCTTTTGAATTTGACACACTTTTGCTTTCTTGTGCCATGGAATTGTCCACTTGTGCCAGTCCTTTTCCTTTTCTTTATTCAAATTATTGGTAAATCTGTCTAAACAGCATTTATAATTTCAGTTGGTCTTTACTAATAATATTTCTGTGTCTAGTCCACCTCTGTCTTACGCCATTAGCCAGCCTTATTAGTGTCAACAAAGGTAGTATTCTTGATGTCAATGTAATTATAATCATAAATGCAAATATGGGCACTGAAATTATATAGTCAGCAATGAGGCAGTCATACAGATGTTTAATTTTCTTTATATATTTATCAAATAGATACACAAAATTTAAAAATTTTATGAAAAGCTCCTGAATACTTGAGATCCCCAGAGGTCTGCATATAGTGGTTAGAGAGGTCATAGGCTCCCCTTTCATTCTGAGACTGGCGACCTTCAAAATCTGTTCCCAGAACAACAGCCTCTGTGTCACCCAAAAACTTGTCAGAAATGTAGTTTGTGGGCCCCACCCTGAGCCTACTGAATCAGCAATTTTGGAAGTAGGGCCCAGAAATCTGTGTTTTGGCCTTCAGGTGATTTTCATACACATGAAAGTTTGAGAATCACTGTCTGAGGAAATGCCCTTTGCCCAGGATAGAAAAGTAGGGCAATATTTCAGGGTGTGTTCTAAAATCTGTATGCAATTGATGTATATGGTGTGAATCATTTGAACAATTATGCAGTCTCAACTAGACAGTAGGGTAGGATTCTTACAAGTTTCAAGCCCCATGAGGTCAGTAGTAAAACTGAAATAAGGCTATCCTAAGGCTGGAAGATGGGGAACTAATATTTACCTCTGAAGATCAAACAAGCCAGAGTGGAGGTCAGGGAGCAAAGATGTGAAACTCAGCAATTAGGAATTCAAAATCATTGAGTATGGATAAGCTAAACCTAGGTTCTTAAACCAGTGGCAGAAAATAATTTGTTGACTTTCTGCTACCATGCAACATTATTTGGACCAGGAAGACCCTGCTATTGTGAAAGGGCATGCCTCTGTTATCTTTACAGCCTTGGTGTCCTGACAATTATGGTTTAGAGAGATATGTTAAAGGCTATTATATGATATTATATTTGTATCAGAATCATAAGGTCAATTGCATCCGTCTACCACCTTATCATATAGGATTCAATGTGAGCTTCCCTATCCCCCAGAAGATTTTTCTGACCCCATAAGGATAGGTGAAGCATTCCTTCCATGTGCTCTGTGGTCCCCTGAATTTCTCCTGTCACAGAAATCACATACTGTGAGGTAAGGGTCTTTTTAGCTACATCTCTTCACACGCTCATGGCTAAGATTTATTATAACTTGTGTACTTAAGAATGCACAGCCAGATCTATAGAGAAAGACACAAGCAGAGTCTGGAGGACTCCATGTTCAGGCTTCCTATGTTCTCTCTATCCCGTCAGATAACACAGAGCTCACTCTTTCCCTAGCAATGAAAATGATGCAAACTGTGGGCAGTGTTTCTGCCCAGTGAAGTGCATTAGAGACAAAGTGCCCACAGCTTTTAATGGGGGATGGTCACGTAGGCATTCTGCATAGCACACAACAAAATTCCAGATGCCCAGAAGGAAAGCACATGTATGGCATAAACTTTCTAGCCACAGTCTAATCCTTGTCAATTAACTGTTGACTGGGAACACTCTGGCAAGTACCCACATGCGAGACAAGGGCCAATCTTGCAAGCAGGGTGTTCTGGAGATAACAGTGTCAAATGTGCAAGCTCTTTTCTGCAGCAGGCCTATGTCTGCCACAGCCCCAGCTATTTTCCCAGAAACTAGCACATTGCCTGAGACATAGAAAATCTTTAGGAAATACTTGCTAAAGGGGCTTCCTAAGTCAAAACTGATAGACCCACATAGTCTAGAAACTTAGGCCTGATTCCATGTGTGTATGTATGTGTGTGTTTGTGTATATGTATGGCACAGCACACACACCCAGTAAACATACCAAACACTAAAAAATGCTCCACAGATTGTAAACCTTTCTTAAGAGTTACTTAAGTGCTACCGTGCTAGAGTGCTATAGAAGATTGTGTTTCTGGATAATTTGCTATCTGTTTGGGGTATAGGTCACTGACTCCCTGTAGCTCTCTTATTATTTTTTAATGTTTATTTATTTTTTGGGGTTATTTATTTTTGGGGGCAGAGAGAAGGAGACAGAATTTAAAACAGGGTCTAGGCTCTGAGCTGGCAGCATAGAGCCTGACATGGGCCTTGAACCCACCAACTGTGAGATCATGACTTGAGCCAAAGTTGGACTCTTAACCAACTGAACCACTCAGGTGCCCCTTAGCTCTCTTATGATCTCACAGAGGATCTAGGACTTGGTCCAAGCCTCAGAGCACCGTTTAGTGAGGCCTGGGGCTGAGGATAGATATGCAAAAGCATAGGATTGAAACTATCCTATCTTCCAAATTATTTTCCAAAAAATTATTCCTTCCCTTCCTCCCTTCTTACCTCTCTCCTTTTCCTCTTTCCCACCTGACTGCCTTCTAATCTCTTGCTTTTTCTTGCTTTCTCTTTAACACATGTAGCTATGTCAAATATGGGGTGAAGTATCTACCCTTCTTGCCCATTGACTCAAAGCCATCCCTGCCAGTACTCTCCAGCCAAACTCCATCAGGAGCACACCTGTGGTTCTTCAAGGTGGATTTATGACTTACTGACATGATGGAGAGTACATTTCATGGAGTGTCTCAGTGAAAGGATATTACAAAAACATAGGGTTTGGGCTTGCGTTAAGTGATTTGGGGAGGGTTTAAAGTGATTTGGGGAGGGATTTTGCTCTTAATTGGATATTATCAGGGAGTAATTCTATGGTTTTTTCTTAATAAATCTTATTTAGAAGAAGGAGTTTATGTCTCAAAGAAAGAAGTGTTGCCTTTGTGTTGGCAGCAAATACTTTTTCTACAGTCACTTGAGAAAGCAGTTTCAAAGATGCTAGACTGTGTTCGGGGTGTGTGTGCTTGTGTGAAAATAGAGAACTAAGTACTATTCTTGACTCTACTAGTCATCCTTATCCCATCTTTGATATACAAGGCACTGGAATGGGGGTGATCAAGTATAAAAAGAGCTTCTCTGTCCTTTCTTGAACAGTCACAGTGAAGACCCTTCTACTGTCTTCCTAGCATAAGTTTACCAGTCAGTAGTAAAAGGGCCAATCGGTTGAGTTGCAGTGTACATTAAGAAAGCAGCAGGGCCAGGGTGCCTGGTGCTTCAGTCATTTGGGCATCTGACTCTTGATTTCAGCTTGGATCATGATCTTGAGGTTTGTGGGTTCAAGCCCTGCTAATGGGATCCAGGCTCATAATGCAGAGCCTTTTTGGGATTCTCTCTCTCTCTCTCTCTCTTTCTCTCTCTCTCTGCTCCTCTCCCACTTATGCTTTGTCTCCCTCTCTCAAAATAAATAAACATTAAAGAAAAGCAACAGGACTTGAATTCTTTCTGTAATATCTTTCTTTTTTGTCTGCTAGATACTGTACAAGAATCTGGTGGGAAAAAGACAAGTATAATTTGGTCTCTGCCGTAAAGGAACTAATACGTTAGTGAAAAAAAAAACAGGCATAAACAGGCATATAAACAGATTTCAGTATGATAAGTACAAAAAGGGAATGTTGTGTAATTATAGAAATGGCAGACAGGAAGAAGTTATTAATTCTTCATAGAAAGCTTTCAGTGTGAGGATATTTCTAAATTGGGTTTTGAAGAGTGAAGAAGAGTTGTCTAAATAAACAAAGGAAAGGTGTGGGCAGGAGGAGGGAGTTAAAACCAGAATCCTGTCCATAATTAAAAACACAGAATGAGAACATTTACTTCCAGCAGTATTGTGGACTGACACACTATTAGCTCCCTGCCACAGCAAAAACACTTTCAAAATTATGTTTGTGGCTCATAAGGAAGTATGGAAAATTCTGAAGGGACAGAAAATAAGAAGAGAATGCTAAAATCACAGAAATAGATGTACACAGACATGGGAGCTGATGCTACCCTGGGGGTAAAAGGTCTTATTATTATTATTAATAATTATTATTATTAATTAAGCTTATTATTATTAGTGTTGTAGGCCTCCATGATGGCTGGGCGGAAAGACTAAGTTTTGCGGTATGTGATTCTATGTTAGGCAATACTCACAAACTGAAAAATTCTGATAAAAGGAAAAGACTTGTACTAGAGACTATCCTTATTTGCAAATCTCTTTGTAAAAATAGTACTGTTGCATAAGTATGCAGATAATCCATATAGAATAAAAATGCTATGGGATTGATTATGAATATATATTCAAATTTCTGTATGTGGTAGTCAGTGCTTTTGAAATTATATTGGCAAGTATAAGAATTGGAAGATATGAGAGGCTATAAATAGGAGGAAATTAAAATTGGAAAGGTAAGCTCAAAGTAACTTAATTCTAGTCCCCAGTCACTGACAAGATCTTGGATAATAATGAATTTGTACTTTCCACGCTTCAGCCTTTTGCTAGGAATCAACATCCTTCTGAAAGCTAAGATAAATATTAGTTCCCAAGACAACTCTCTGAAGTTGTACAAGCAAACCCTTTGAAGAATTTCCATAAAAATACAAATGATGACTGGAAAAGTATGGAGTTATTTAGAATCTACACAGGAACATAAATTAAAATAAGTGAAATGTTCTCACAAATTAATAGAAAGTGGCTGCAGAAATAAGTCACTAAAAACGTGTGTGTGTGTGTGTGTGTGTGTGTGTAAAATAAAATCTTTGAAGGATTTTCTTATTGAAGCTGAATGTATGAATTTCATAACTCACTTTTTGTGAAAGCTATTTATTCATTCTGGCTTGTATTCATTCACTTAATAAATGTTCACTAAAGTCCAAGTATGTGACTGTGTCAAAAGCTGATACAAAACTGAATAAAACTCATTCTGTGCACTTCTGGAGTTATGGTCTTGACATAATGCCTTCATGTTACAGATGATTGTAAGACTGTGAGCTAAAGGCTATAATAAGAAATAGCTGTGACACACACAGCCTGGGAAGGAGGGCGGGGAGGAAAGTATATTAGCTTTTTATTTGAGAAGCTGCATGAACTGGGCTTCCTGTCAACAAATATGTTTAAGTGTGCACTAAAAAGTGATGAAATAGAGCCACACTCAAGAGTGTCCCTGAGGACCGAATGAAATGATCCCTGGGATAAATGTGTGCTTATTTCCACCATCTTCTCTTCATCTTTAGAGTGGGGAGCACAGGCAGAATTGTGCCGAGTCAGTGGTCAAAGCTATTTCACATTCCTTAGTCAAGGTTGAGAAGCCATCATCTTCCTCAGAGTGGTTCCATGTGCTCTGTACATGCCATTCACCCCAGAGAGGTTGGGGAATAAGCTGGAGAAGACAGAGGTTTGGGGGCTTCTGAGTCCTTTTCTGAGCTTTATAAGTGAAATATCCCTATCTATGTACATTCATATCTATGTATATTCCAGCAAGTGTATATGCAATATAACAGCAAAATAAAATGATAAACAAAGTAAAAATAGTAAACAAAGATACAACAAGATGTATCAAAAGAATAAACTAAATCATATGAATTTTTGGACATGAGCTTGTGTTCATGCACAGTATCTTCTGTTTCTGTTTAGCACTTGGAGTTACACAGAGAATTCTAAAATAAATGACTACTTATTAATGGAACTACAGTTAGGGTGATGATTAAGAGTGTAGGATCCAGAACCTGGGTGGCCAGGTCTCAGTCTGGGCAGGGCCACTGCCTACTTCTCAAAGACTCCAGAAACAATGTTTAGTAAAGCTTTTCATTATCTGAAAAATGGGGATATAATTGCAATTTTAAAAATGCTATTTATTGCAAGATTATAAGATGCTCGCAAACAGCTTAATATGTGTGAAGATGTTGAGGAGAGATGATCATGATGATGGTGGAGCCACCAAGCTACAGAAGTGAGGCCTAACTGGGGAACCCCTTAGTCCAATGGTTCTTAAAGTTTTTAGCATATTAGCATCACATGATTCAGGGCCAGTCTCAGGGTGTGTGACCTGTGTAGTTGAATGGGGTCTTGTTCACAGAATCGCTCCATACTTGGCTTCACGTTCCACTGTTGCCATCCTTAAACTTCTTTAATTTTTAAACAACTATGCTATATTTTTATTTTGAAATGAGCCCTGCAAATTATGTAGCTGATCCTGCCTGAAGAGTATTTAAAAATCCCAATGCCTAAGTTCCAACCTATATCAACTACATCAGAATCTCTGAGGCTGGGACCAGAGATTCTTTTTCATTTTGCAAGTTCCATAGATGAGACTCATATGTAACACAGTTAAGAAGCAGGGCCTTGGTTTTCTGGTGGATTGTTAGCAGTCCAGGAAATTTTTTGCTTCTGAGGTCTATACGACCTTGGTGAGGGAATCTTGCTTCTTGGTATAAATTTCTATGGTAGGAGAATTAACATATATTCTCCAACTTTGAATCATGTCTAAAACAAGGCTGCACACACTGAGATGTCTGCTACTTTGACTGCATGATGACTGGCCATAAGTTAGACCTTAGGTAACTTACTGTCTTTGATGTAAAATGGGGTTTTAAATAACACCTACAACATATGGTTGTTGAAAGAATTAAATGAGATCATTCATATTAAATGCTTAACAGGAAGCCTGACTGACACATAGTAAGTAGTCAATAAATGTGAGGTATTATTAATGTTATAATTTTGACAGGTTGTATTTGGTTTGCTTAGCGATGGGATCCTTTGGTGACCTGACTGACTCCTATCACAGGATAGCAAGATACTTGTTTCAAAGTCCATATTTAGCTATTTTTTAATGTTTACTTATTTATTTTGAGGGAGAGAGTGTGTGTGTGAGCCTGGAAAAGCAGAGAGAGAGCAAGACATAGAATCCCAAGTAGGCCCCCAAGGGTCGGATGCTTAACCGACTGAGTCATCCAGGTGCCTCCATATTTAGCTATTCTTTAGAGATATATGAACAGCAGGCCTTTAGTCAGAGGAAGAGGTAGAGTGGCTCGAGGCGAGGCACATCACAGCACAGACACAAGTGGTGAATAATTTACTTATACTGCTGAGCTTTCAAACTATTGGAGTTTTCCAAAGTAGCATCTGACTAGGTTTCTCAGACACTCCTCTTTTAAGGAAGATATGGCTAATTGGAAGAGAAAATGGTCCTCAGTCCTCATGCTCTGTGCACATCAAAAAGTGCCATCTGGGGGTGCCTAGGTGGCTCAGTTGATTAAGCATCTGACTAAGCTCAGGTCATGAACTAGCAATTTGTGGGTTCAAGTCCCGTATCGGGCTCTGTACTGACAACTCTGGACCTAGAGTCTGCTTAGGATTCTGTGTATCCTTCCCTCTCTCTGCCCCTCCTCTGCTCACACTCTGTCTCTCTCAAAAATAAACAAACATTAAAAATTTAAAAAAATAAATTTAAAAAAGTGCTATATGTCACTCCTCTCCTCTTAGTCACTACCTCAGCCAACACAATTTCTCTATCATCAGTCGATGTACTTATATTTGCTCCTTGATCATTATTTGTTTATTCTGATGGCCTTCGTTTTTAATAGTAAAATGACAGAATGGAAACCACAATTCACTTTATTTAGAGCCTCAAATACTGCTATGATGTAGAAAGATAGGCTTTAAGCCTTACAGAGGGATGAACACAAAGAGAAATAGATGTTGTTGAAAGGCATAAACAAACCATAAAATTACAGTCTTTATTTGAAAGTTTTAATTTCCTATTTTCTCCATTTGAGAGATCATTTGGCATTTTGCTAGTACCACAGTGGGGAAAAGTTATGAATGCCTTTTGGTAGAGAATTACAAACAACTGTGTAAATACTAATTTAATTAGAATTCAGCAGGAAAGCCAAAAGCCAGACATCATTTATCTGCCTGACACCTGCTTGTCATGTTTGGTTGGCAGGGTGGTTCTTAGCCTGGAAGCACCTCAAAATCAGTTGGTGGGCTTAAATAAAATTGCACTGAAGCTTTGGCCCTGCCATTGGCTGCGTTGATTTGAATCTTTGGGGATGGGGTCTGGGACTTAATTTTTTTCCTCTTTTTAATAGACACTTTTAAAGAGCAGTTTCAGGTTCACAGAAAAACTGAACAGAAAGTACACTTGACTCTTCATGAAGATAAAAAGGTTCTGCACGGCAAAGGAAACAATCAACAAAACTAAAAGGCAACTGACGGAATGGGAAAAGATAGTTGCAAATGACATGTTGGATAAAGGACTGGTATTCAAAATCTTTAAAGAACTCACCAAAATCTACACCCAAAAAACCATATAATCTAGTGAAGAAATGGGCAGAAGACATGAACAGACACCTCTCCAAAGAGGACAACCAGATGGCTGACAGACACATGAAACAATGCTCAATGTCACTCATCATCAGGGAAATACAAATCAAAGCCATAGTGAGATACCACCTCACGCCAGTCAGAGTAGCTAAAATGAACAAATCAGGAGACTGTAGATGCTGGTGGGAATGTGGAGAAACGGGTACTCTCTTACACTGCTGGTGGGAATGCAAACTGGTGCAGCCGCTCTGGAAAACAGTGTGGAGGTTCCTCAAAATTTAACAATAGAACTCCCCTATGGCCCAGCAATAGCACTAGGAATTTACCCAAGGGATACAGGAGTGCTGATGCATAGGGGCACATGTACCTCAGTGGTCACAGCAGCACTTTCAACAATATCCAAATCATGGAAAGAGCCTAAATGTCCATCAACGGATGAATGGATCAAGAAGATGTGGTTTATATATACAATGGAATACTACATGGCAATGAGAAAGAATGAAATCTGGCCAAATGTAGCAACATGGATGGAACTCAAGGGTATTATGTTAAGTGAAATAAGTCAGGCAGAGAAACACAGATACCATATGTTTTCACTCATATGTGGATTGGGAGAAACTTAACAGAGGACCATAGGGGAGGGAACAGGGAAAAAGTAGTTAAGGAGAGGGAGGGAGACAAACCATAAAAGACTCTTAAATACAGAGGACAAACTGTGGGTTGATAGGGGGTGGGGGAGAGGGGAACATGGGTGATGGGCATGAAGGAGGGCACTTGTTGGGATGAACACTGGGTGTTATATGGAAACCAGCTTGACAATAAACTATATTTTAAAAAAAAAAGAAAGTACATCTGACTCTTGAATCACCATAGATTTGAACTGTGCAGTCCCATTTATATATGAATTTTAAAAATAAATACAGTGCAGTTAATATATTTTCTTTATGATTTTCTTAATAGCATTTTCTTTTCTTTAGCATATTTTATTGCAAAAATACAGTATATAATGCATATAATACATAAAATCTGTGTTAATCAACTGTTTATGTTATCAATAAGGCTTCTAGTCAACAGTAGGCTATTGGTAGTTAAGTTTTGGGGGAGTCAAATATTCTATGAATGTTTTTGACTGCCCAGGGCCTTGGTGCCCTTAACCCATGAGTTGTTTAAGGGTCAACTGTACAGAGTTCCCATACCCCCTGCCTCTACCTATACCTCTACTGCTATCAACACCATACACCAGAGTAATATATTTGTTACAATTGATGAACCTATATCAACACATAATTGTCACTAAAATCCACAGTATACATTACAGTTCACTCTTTGTATGCATTCTCCGATTTGGACAAATGTATAAATGACATGTGCCCAACAATGTAGCTTATACATTTTCACTGCCTCAGAGGTCCTCTGTGCTCTCCTATTCATAGCTCTCTCCCTATTAATCTCCGGCAATCACTGATCTTTTTGCCATCTCTATAGTTTTGCCTTTTCCTAGTGTCATATTGTTGGACTCAAACAGTGTGTAGTCTTCTCAGATTGGCTTCTTTCATTTAGTAATTTGTATTTAAGATTTCTCCATGTCTTTTCATGGCTTGATAGCTCTTTTCCTGTTAGCACTAAATAATATTCCATTGTGTGGAAGTACCACGGCTTGTTTATCCATTCACCTCTTGAAGGACATTTTGATTGCTTCCAAGTTTTGGCAATTATGAGTAATACTGCTATCAGTATCAATGTGTTTTTGCGTGGATGTAAGTTTTCTACTCATTTGGGTAAATACCAAGGAACACAATTGCTAGATCATATGTTAAGAGTATGTTTAGTTTTGAAAGAACCTGTCAGACTGTCTTCCAAAGTAGCTGTACCATTTTGCTTTCCTACCAGCACTGAATGAGAGTTCCTGTTTCTCCACAACCTCATCAACATTTGGTGTTGTCAGTGCTCTAGATTTTGGCCATTCTAAAAGGTGTGTAATAGTATCTCTTTATTGTTTTCATTTGCATTTTCCTAACGAGGTATGATGCAGAGTATTTTTTCATATGCTTATTTTCCATTTGTATATCTTTTTTTTTTTTTGGTGAGGTGTCGATTCAAGTCTTTTTCCTATTTTTTACCAAAGCTGTTTATTTTTAAACTGTTAAGTTTTAAGAGTTCTTTGTATATTTTAGATAACAATCTTTTTTTGAAAATTTTTTGTGTATATTTAGTTTTTGAGAGAGAGAGAGAGAGACAAAGCACAAGTAGCAGAGGGGCAGAGAGAGAGGGAGACACAGAATCAGAAGTAGGCTCCAGGCTCTGAGTGGTCAGCACCAAGCCTGAGCTGTCAGCACAGAGCCTGAAGCGGGGCTCAAACTCATGGACCATGAGATCATGACTTGAGCTCAAGTTGGACACTCAACTGACTGAGCCACTCAGGCATCCCTAGATAACAATCTTTTATCAGATATGCCTTTTGCAAGTATTTTCTCCCAGTCTTTGACTTGTCTTTCTTTCTTGTGATGGGGCATCAAATAATAATAAAAATGTCCCTAGGTGATTGTAACATGTAGCAGAGTTGAGAACACAGAACCCCTAGTGGAAATGAGAGGAAGTCTTGTAGAACTCTCAAGGGCTACATGCTTTAAGGGTTTGAGAAAATGCAAAAGCAGTTTTTTTTCTTTCAAAAAGCTCTATTTGATTCTACTTGAACTGTATCTGTAAGCAAACAATAATATTGATGCTTGGTTTAAAAAGTACACACAAACATACTTCAACCATGTAGGCATAAGTAAACTATTTGTCGATAGAATTTTCTCATGCTAGAAACAACTTCAAGGTTCCTAGCTCCCTGGGGAAGAGCAAATTTGGTGCAAAACACAGTGTGGATTCTTCTTCTCAATTGTTTCTCACTTTTAGGCTTTCCCCCTTGCACACCTATGTCAGACCTGAGTTCCCCTGAAAGGCAGTTGCATTAGCCTTCCTTCACTCCCAGCTGAACACAGGGGTTTTTCTTCATTATTGTCTCTGCAATGAACACAGCCCCTACTCACTGCTGCCTTCAGGTGCCTGAGGGACCTGAAATTGCCCCTACAGAAATGAATATTTATGGAAGAGACTTCTGCTTTGAGTCTCTACCTTTACAGAACTGCCTGCACAAATGTAGAAGGAATTGTGAATGTCTCTTTGACTTTAATTCCTAAAAGCCTCCATCAGTCTAGAACCTGCTTGCTTCCTCTAGATGTGCCTTCCTGGACCCTGTTAGATTCTGAAACCAAACAGCCCTCTAAATGGCAAAGGCCATTCTTCTAGGCTAACTGTATGCAGAGAGCAACTCTATAAAGGGAGTATAGGAAAAGGACAGAAGTGGAAAGTGTTTAATTATTTTGTAACCACTTAGAGTGAGCTATAGTATAAATAGTCTAGATTAACCCTGTCTCTTCACCCAGTAGTCAATGATCCTTATTTACATAAGTTAGAGCATGTCACCTCTCTTCTTATAAATCTCCAGTGGTTTCTTAACTCACTAAGAAAGTCTAACATCCTTATCATGGCCTGGAAAACTCCATGGGATCCATATCCCATTAGTTTTACTTTCAGTCTCTTGCTGCTCACTGAGCTTCACATGCTTTGGCCTCCTGGCTTTTTCTGGGACACACCACACACCTCAGTTTTAATTGCCATTTCCTGGGTCTACAAGGCTCTTCCCTCAGAGGTTGGCATGACCTCTCCTTCTCTATCTCATGGGAGAGACAGGTTGACCCTGTCCATTTAAAATACCATCTCTACTTACCTCTCCTACTCTCTCCCCTTACTCTGCTTTATATTTTTTCATAGCATTTATATCCACCTGACACATCATAAAGTCCATGGTTTATTGTCTGTTTTCTCCCATCAGAATGCAACCTTTATTATAGCAGAGGCTTTGTGTTGTCTGTGGCTGCTTTTCCAGTGCCTGGATCAGTGATTTTAAAATCTACACTGGTCTCAAGTAAAATTTCAGAACATGTGTGGAGGAATCTTTCGAATGACACCTCTCAGCAGAGATTCCTTTCTGGAACACTAAAGATAGCTGTCTGACATTTCCACTGGAATGTCTTGGCATGTTAATAGATTGTAAGTCACAGGAGGACAGGAATTCTGTTTTCTTTACCAATTTTCCTTCAGCACCCAAGAGAATGCTGGTCTGTAGCCTGTATTCAATATATATATTTGTTGAGTGAATGTTCAAAATTGAATCCTCTCCCACCCTCCAGCCCAGGCATAAACCTGGGAGTCAATCTTGACTTCTCCCTATTCTTCATCTTGTACATCAAATCATGCCTCAGTCATTGTAGACTGTTTGTATCTATGAAATATATACATTTCTCTCTAATCCCGTGGCCATTATCCTAGTCTAGGCTTTGCATATCTACAATATTCCTAGCCAACAAAATTTCTGATACATAAATATCAAAGATTATTTATTCTGGAAAGAGAACTAGAAAACATCTGTGGGGATGTTTCTAATGGAGATAGTCTATTTTTTTTTCTAGGAGATAGTCTAAATTTTCAATATTGGGTAACTCAAGGTGTGAGTTTTAGTGATTTTGATATAAGTTACAGACTAAGACTTGTTTTGGGGTGAGGGGATCAGGTGGATATTTCTGCACACTACTACAGAAGATGAGTGTTGAGGAGTGACTGGTGAATGTACTGTGCATGACTGATGGCAGAATGCAACACATCATTCGGACCTTGCAGCCTATTGAGAAAACTGGAAAAAGCCCCACAGCTCACCACAAAAAAGTGATATTGAATTTTTTGAAGCCCAGCAAGAGAGAGCAAAGAAGCTGACTTCCCAAAAGGCTTTCTCTAAGTTTGAGTAATGACTAATTTGAAAGAACATCTGTTGCACCTAGAAATGGACTATTGGGAGCAAAAACATTCCCTGGAGACGAGAATTTGAACCTATGTCACAGGCAGTTTCACAAATAGTTTCTAAGACTAAAATAAAGAGAATTAGATTCAGCTCTCATGGTTACCAGTGTTCTGTCACGTCATGCCAATTTTACTGTTTTTGTTCTATTTTTGAGCTCTGATCTTTAAAATTCTCCTGAAACAATCAAAATAGAATTCTGAGTGTCACTGTCATTCGATGACATGTTACCCACAACTCTGTTCTCTAAACTCAGCGTGCACATGCATTTGTTTTTCTGAACAGTGGTTAGAAGACTACCTGTCTAAATTGAAATTTAGACCACCTGTCTAAAATAGACTGTCAGTGGCATTAGAAGGTGATGAAAAGATAGCAGGCTTTGCAGCCAGGTCTAATGTGAATTTTATCTCTGCCACTGATGTGCCAAGGGAATTTGGGATTACTTCGCTTTAATCAAATGGAATTGCCTCATATGTAACATGGGGAACATAATACCTGCCTTAGAGATCTGTTGTAAAGAATATGTGCTTCAAAAGTATTTGATGTGCTTATTAGAGTAGTTCTAAATTCTTTCTCTTCTAGCTTCACAAACTCTAGGCCAACTCAAGCACAGTCTCCTCATGAACATTCTGGAAGGCAGGGCAAGGACAAGAATTGTTACTGATGGAAATGCATCTCACAGTTGTCCTTGGACACTGTAGGCAGCCACTGTTACAGTCTGTTTTCTGATGAATGGCATTTCAGAAGGGATCTCATGTACTTGATAATCAGCTTAGAAGAAAAAAAGTTTATTAACCATTTGTTTGACATTTGATTTTGCATACAAACAATTAAGCACTAATATGCCACTTATTTATTGACTGATTTCTATGATGCAGGAACTTTTTATATAGTATTTCATTTAGACCTCAGAATAACCAGACTCCATTTGCATCTTTATCACTGCTAGTGTACAGAAGGAAGCCCTGCTATGCAGAGTTTTGCTTACTGGAAGTAAGTAACAAATTCAGTGATTAAACCCAGGCCCAGCTGATTCTAAAACTGGGCACTTTTTACTTCACTACTCTGCATTCCCAGATCATACCTTCTGAAATGTGTGTTTTGAGGCTCTGGGATTATGTAACACACCCTAATCAGTATGTTCATATTATAATTTTAAGAGGTTGGTTTCCTTTGCTTTCTTCTGTGATCATGAAACACCTCCATATTTTTATCACTTTTTTATCACTTCAAAAACTTTGATTTCAACTTAATGTCTAAATAATCCAAACTCATACTCCTAAATTGTATTCCTCCTTCCATTCCCACATCCATCCTTGCCTCCTTCCCTTCTCCTCTCCTTCCTTTGGTCATTCCAGCCCATTAAATATTATATGTGAATGTATAAATATGTCAAAATGTATGAAAGAATTTCAGATATCCAGTCAATAAATAATGCTGAGACAAACATGCCTCCTTCCCAGTGTTGTCTGTTGTTGGGTCTTTCTACATACCATTCACCTTGTAAACTATGGGCATACACCTCAAAACTACAGCAGCCTGAACTAATACTTCTTCCATGTCTTCTCCATGGTCAGGACATGTCTGGTCTAGGCTGAGAGTCCAAAGCCCTTACAAGTTTAGATGAATACCCTCTAAGTGAAAAAAACTATTTAATAAATGGACTTTTTACTTCTTCTCCTTTTGCAGAAGTAGATTTTGTCTAATATTTTTCTCTTTGGAGACATCTCACTAACGATTTAACTAGGGCTTTTGGAATTTATTCATGACACCCTACCTGAAGAGTTGGAAATACCCTGGATTAAGTCACTAGACAATGCCCAAAGGTAGAGAGAATTGCAGAATGGGAAAGAATGAAGGGTTAACATATATACAAAACTAACTGCAATAAAGTGAAATGAAATGAATTCCAATAAAAATGCATTCTGATGGGTATATGTAATCTGGTTTTAAACTATTTTTTATAGAAAAAAGGAAAATAACTCCTTAAATGATAAATAATTAAGGGAACTTTTATATAATAACTTCATGAAATTAAGGTATTAGTTAAAAAAGGAATTTTCTCTTGAGCTTTTCTGTGAAAATGTTCGCCTAAAGTAATTTACCTGGCATACTGGTTCCAAGGCCTCTGATTCTTTATTTGCATTTCGTTAGAAACTCCTCATTAACAACAATATCATCTGTGTAATAACTGAATGAAGTTATGGGGAACAAACAATCACAGTTGAGTTCCTTCATGTTGTTGATGTCCTAAAAATACATGCTAGTGGATGTGTATGCTATAAAGGTATACACCTAAAACAATATATTAAAGAATATGTCTAATAAACGATATGTATATGTTAAGGGTAATGCTTTAGTTGGTGGAATCAACTTATTCTAAAAATGATGGAGATCACATATGTTACCAGAGTAAAATCCCCAAGCACCATGACATATATACAATAGATATATGCCTCATATTTCAAAAACAGTCCTTATTTTCCTATCTTCTGCTATCGTATCAGATGCCACGTACATGTTATGGCACATGTCTCAAGTTTTGGATTGGGAAATACTATCAAAGTATACCTGAACAAAACAACAAATAAAATAACAACAACAATGACAAAAACCACAAGAAAATCCAATTATTTCCTGTTTTCAAGATACCCATCCAAGGGAAAGAAAAACAGGACACAGAAAAACTGGAAATAATAAGATGACAAAAAAATGTACTAGGAAATTAATATCAAAATAAAAGAGAATGTGATGATATTAATAGAGAAAAAGTACATTTCTATGAATTACTATAATGCATTTTTCTGGAATGAGAGTATTAAATGAGACAAAGATATTGCAAATGTTAGAGGACAGAGATTTTATATCAAACAAGTAGATATGGCCTATATAAATCTAAATGCACAGCTATGAAGTATGTAAGCAAAAACATTAGAAATAACAAGAAGAAATGTACATACCTACAATTGTTGCAGAACAATTTAACACACTTTTCTCAGAAATTAGTTAATAAAGCATAAAAAACAATATAGCAGATTTAAATAATATAATTATCAAACTATATCTTATAAACAAAGAAAACTTTGTATCCATGAACTGAGAATATATAGACAATATATATGTATATATATATGTATGTGTATATATACATGTATATATGGATAAGGACAGTCTCACTAAGAAAAGATTCTACATATAGTTCACAAAATATAAAAATTACTTTAAAAATGGATTTGATAAGGAGTATGTTAATTGATCACAATGATCAATTAAAATTAAAGAAATGTGTGGCAAAAATCTAAAAACTTTGATATTTAATCCTTTCTAAATAAATTTCAGGATGAAAAAGAAATAAAGAGAAAGTAAAATTTATACTGTAAGCAAACACAAGTGAGAACATGATTTGAGCATAACACTGATATCAAAATCAAGGTAAGAACAACACATGGTGACATTCACATATATATCCAAAGGCAGTTAGACCATTAACACAGAAAACATAACTGTGTATTTACTTGAAGATGATGAGATTGGAGAAGCAAAACAAAACAAAGAAAAATAAACCGAAAAGATGTTAGCTGTCCAGACTCAAAGTTGACATACAAAAATTGGTACAATTTTCCATATATCCAGAATAACCAATTAAAGAAGTCAGTGGAAAAGAATCCTATTTCTAGTAACACCAAAAATCTATCAAGATATCAGGGAAAAAAAAAAACCAAGTGGTAAGTGTTCAAATACTATCTGTAGAAAACTAATACTGTAGTCAGAGAAAAAAGGGAGATTTGAAAAAATGGAAAAACACCATTTTTTTTGCATGGGGAGGTTCAGTATAGCAAATGTTCACAAAGAACTTCATAATTTGATTTATTTTGAATTAAAATCATAGCAGAATATGGAATTTGATGTCTGTAGGAGAAACACACAAGAAATTTGCTAAAAGAAAAATAAGAGGGCAACTGCACTCTCAAATTTCAAATTAAACCATAAAGCTAAGGCGGTTAAAATACAGGGCAATAAAGAGATAAATAAATTAATTTAGATGAGAAATCCAGAACCAGAAAGATATACTAATATACATTAAATATTAGGGTGTCAGCCCAAATGAATTCTCCAAACAACTTTAGGAGTTGTCTGATTCTCTGAAAGCTGATGCCAAAGGACCTTGCCTAGGAGATGTGACCAAGAGTACGGATTGTGCATATGACAAATTGGTGCTTTCAATCCTTGAGGAGATAAGAAATTCTTTAATTAATTTTTCCAGCAATTGACTTTATACTGGAATGATTACTAAATCTTATTTCTTTCACTGTATTTTAGATATTTCAAAATATTTCAAAAATTAAAAAATAGCACTAGTGAAAAACATTAGTGAAATTTGTAGCACTTTGACATGAACAAGACTTTCCCAAGAAAGGTAGAAAGCAGAGAGATTAGAAAGGAAAAGATTAACAAACTTTACTACTAAAGAATTTAATTTGTATAATAAAAGATACCGTAAAGCACAAATAACCAAAAGGGAGAAAATTAACCACGCTAGAGGACATTTTTGCTATAAATATAACAAAGAATATTCAAAGTATATGAAGAACTTCTATAGGGCAGTGAGAAAACTCAGTCAATCCAAGAAAATGGACAAAGACCATGAAAAAGCAACTTACAGGGAAAAAAATAATGATGTGGGGGGAAGAGAGAGAGGAAGGGAGAGGGAGAGAGACAGAATGCCCACCTTTATTAGTAATAAGGAAATTGTAATTTAAAACATGATTTATTTTTGGTCATTCAGTTTAGGAAAAAACCTTAAAAGACTGATATATTCAGTGTGGGTGAAAGTGTGTCATTATTACTTTTGTGTATTGTTGGTTGGAGTGTGAATAGGTTATAGTCTTTCTGGAGGTCAATTTAGCAGTATGTTTATAATGTGTTTCCCCTTTGGCTTAGTAATTCTTTTTTAAGCAGATATTCTATAAAGTTGCTGGAAAACATATGAAAAAACGTCTTCATAATGATGCTCAGTGAAGCATTGTCTGTGATAGTATAATGCTAGGTATAAGCCAGAAGTCATTGAGAGACCAATGAAATTAAGTCACAGTACAGTCATCCAGTGGAATCGTATATAGTTGATCAGTGTTTCCAACTTGAATAAAGTACAGATCTTCTCTAAAGAAATTTTTAAAAGTTGAGGGAATATCTACAAGAACAGGCTTTAAGGATATAAAAGTATCTTAAATGAAAAAAGTCAGGTTACAAAATTACATATTTAATACAATACTTTTTAAAACAACAAACTCAAGCTACCTATTTGCTTTCTATCTCTGAATGCACAGAAAAGACTAAAACTCATACCAACGTGTTGATAGTGTTTACCTTTGGGGTTTGAATTAAGATAATGAAATATAGTACTTTCTCTCTCTCTTTCTCTTACTCTCTTTTTTACTCTCTATGATTCTGCTTTCTTTTATTTATGTTTCAATAAAATTGTATTCCTTCCTTAACTTAAAAATAAAAATAATTTTAGAAAAAGAAAAAAACCAGGGGTGCCTGAGGCTCAGTCAGTTAAGTGTCTGACTTAGGCTCAAGTCATGATCTTATGCTTCATGAGTTCAAGCCCTGCATCAGGCTCTGTGCTGACAGCTTAGAGTCTGGAGCCTGCTGTGGATTCTGTGTCTCCCTCTCTTTCTGCTCCTCCCCTGCTCATGCTCTGTCTCTCAAAAATAAATAAATGTTAAAAAAAAAGAAAAAACCCCATTTTTCTAGGATTTCTTTTAATCTTAAAAAATTTACCCTGGGATTGGAGTTATGAGACTTCAGGAGCAAAGAGAGCCATACTTAATTCAAATACATCATTGTAAAATGAATTTTTCATTAGTGATCTCTGAAACCAAGTACTCAAACCATGAGATGCATGAGAAAGTCAAACATTCTTTGTTAGCTTTTTGAAGTGTCATTTGTCACTCTGGCTCGCTCTGAAATATTCCGTTATCTGCCTCATTCCATGGAGTGCTGTGGACAAAGTTGAGCATTCATTTTGTTACATATGAAAAGTGCTCCAGGAGACAATATAATAGTAGGAGCCAGGGGACCTCAAAGCTCACCACAGTTTAGGGCCTAGGAACAAGTCAGGGAGGACACAAAGGCTGTAATACCACGCAAACCTATCTTTCATTCTGATGTAAAAAATAAAATATGTAAATTCCTAACTTGGAGAACAGGAACTAATATCTCCATTTTGCAGATGAAACTGAAATTTAGAGGACTTCAAGTGAATGCAAAGTCAGAGTAATTTATCCTGTTAGGGAGCACATTAATTTTTGGTTTCTTATTGGTTATAAGACTTACCCAAACACCAGGAATCAGAGGGGAATGAGTGAGATGTACTGATGAATCTGGTCTGAAAAAAATTAAGTCACATGGTAAGAATTAGGTAATAACAAGAATTTAGTCAATTCTTCAGGGCAGGCAGAGTTAGCGCTGGTAGTGATGGGTGAGCAGCTAGCAGCCCCCTATGATGGGGGCAGGGAATGAATTAATAGCTCATTGGATGGTATGGTGCCTTAATCTCCTTTATAAAGTGATATTTTAAATTGCTATGATTCAAACTTTACATGAAAATTGCAACAAAGAACTCCTGTATTCATAGTTATAGTTATTTATATTTATACATCTAAAATATAATTTATATGATATTTATATGAAATATAATTTAAAGTATATAAATATAATTTATATGAAATATAATGTATCTAAAAATAAAGCAAATAAACAAAAACCAGAAATCAGAACCATAAATACAGAGAACAAACTGGTGGTTGCCAGAGGGTAGGCGGATGGGCAAAATAGGTGAAGGAAATGAAAAGGTACAACCTTCCAGTTATAAAGTCAGAGGGATGAAGAGTGCAGTGTAGAGATAGTAGGCAATAATATTGTCATAATGTTGTATGATGACGGGGGGGGACTACCCTAATGGTGGTGAGCATAACGTGATGTATAGAATTGTTGAATCACTATGTTGTATGCCTGAAACTAATGTATTTGTGTGTCAACTATACTTTAATAAACAAAATGCAATAAGGAGCTCCTGTATACCAATTTATATTTATATTTACATTTACTTATTTTTCCACAACTACATCCATTTCCTCAGAAAAATAATCTTCCCACACAGCTACTAAGCCAAGGATGGCTGGCTAGTTACTTGACATTCATAGCCCTTCCCTCTTTCTTGCCAAAGTCCTAATTTTGCTCGGGTGTCCATTCTTGCCCCTCATAGTCTTATATGATTAAGAGGGAACTGACACAGTCCCTAGAACCAAGGTGATAATAATTAATCTAAAGGAACCAGTACCCGGCATTCCCTTGACAACTGTTTCTGATGCAGGATAGGGCTTCTGGCTTTTTTGGCTCAGGCTAAAGTGAAAGACATATTCCATCACTGGGCAGTGATTCTGCTCTCTTGCTCACTCTTTCTAGATGTGAACGAGAAACCATGTTGCTATAGTTGCTACTGGCAACCATCTTATGACCAAAACAAGAAGGGCCCTGAGGAGAGAGCAAGCATGCAAGACAGCAGAGCAGAAAGAAAAATCTGGGTGCCTGGTGTCTTAACTTGAGCTACTGAACTCAAATCACCCTGCAGTTGACTATTGTACTTCTTGCAGTTTGAAATGATAAAGTTCCTTCTTGTTTAAGCCTGGATGAGTCATGTCTTCTGTCACTGCAGTCGAAACCATACCAACTGATGTATTATAGAAACAGCTAATTACGAAGGCCGAGAACACAAACTTTTGTATTATACTCAAACAAAACTTAAAGTTAACCTGACTCATTTAGTGATTTGCATAATTGTTATCACACCACATAAGAATTAGATATAGATTATAAACAATGCACACAAATGACTAATTTTCCAGGGAAGGTGACATGGAGCAATAAAAAGCATACCTCATTCAGAATCGTGGGTAGAAATCCACTCCTATTTCTAAGAAAAGGAGCTACTCATGACTTTGTGATCAGCTCCCAATTGAAAGGGCCTGCTGTTTATTGAGTACTTGCTGGAAGCTAGGCATTGTCCTGTGTGGTTTTACACAGCTGGATTTCAGCAGTCATTAAGAGAAGCCACACAAATCTCGTTCCGTTGGTGCAGGTGCTAGGGCTGCTCAGTTTTGAAGCGAAAGAGCACAGGGGCTGTGTATCTTCCCTCTGTTTCATCCAAATTCCACTCTTGGATTCCCAAGATTACGAACTGTTCTCTTAGCTAAGCCACTGTTTCCCAGTGCACTATGCTCCAAGGCCTGGCTCCAGAGGAATCTCTGGAATCAGCCAATGCTGTGTCAGAATCAAATCTTCCATACAAACTGCTAGGCTCCAGTGTTAAGGCTCGGTCAAAAGCCCAGACAGCTGCCCCTTTCATCAAGGTAAATTTATCTCAGGTGCCCCTTTGTTGTTTCTTCCCAATGAAACCTGGTCAGTGCAATTCCAGAAAGTTCCATCAGGCCTCCCTGAGTTCTTGTCTAAGGGGCTCTGCTCAGGCTGTAACCTTTGTATTCCTACATAACTCTTCTGAGATCATGACCGGATCCAGCTATGAAAGGTTTTGTTTAACACTAATATAAGAATGTTCACTTTCCTACGCTGGAAGAAACAAGGGGGCTGTTCAAGTAATTCTTTGCTGGATAAAAGATTTTAAATATTTACATAAAAATAACATTCAAATTCATGGAAAATCATATCATTACACAAATGTTATATCTTTTTATTTCTATTTTTAAAAAATGTTTATTTATTTATTTAGAGAGGGACAGAGAGAGCATGCAAGCAGGATAGGGGCAGAGAGAAAGTGAGAGAGAATCCCAAGCAGGTTCCCAGCTGTCAGCTCAGAGCCCAATGTAGGACTCGAACCCACGAACTATGAGATCATGACTGGAGCTGAAATCAAGAGTCAAACCCTTAACCTGACTGAGCCACCCAGGCACCCCTCACAAATGCTATATCTTTTTAATGGTCCTATGAAGTTCCATCTATAGGAATACCATAATTTACTTCATCTTCTAATATTGAAATTTTGATTGTTTCTAATATTTCTCTGTTATAAATTTCTTTGCAATGAACACCAGATGCATAAGTTTAAATGTTCCTGTAACATTTTATTTTTTAAACTATTTTATTTTATTTTAATTTTTTGTTCCTGTATCATTTTAAAAAGGCTTTTCAAACTGAAATACTGAATTTGGGGAAATCTATGATCATTGTAAAATGAATTTGGTGATTGCTTTAGAACATGTTGCTAAGCCTACCAGAGATATTATGAGCTAGCACCACATAGCTGTTCCTTTTCAGTGCAAACACTACCCAAGCAATGGGTCCTAATTCCTCTTCCTTGACTGTTCCTTTGCCTCTGTCATATGGGACCCCATTTGACTCCCAAATCTACTTCCTCAGTCTTCTGTGTCTCCTCATTGCTTTCCTCAAGTGACCCTTCTTGATGCAAAATGAACAAATCTTTCATAATCTCTATAAGAAAGAAAAAATTTTTCTTGAGCCCAGGTTCGGATAGCTGCCCAGGAAATACATACTCTGGAGGATGAATAGTTTTTACTGTTATATACTTTTTACATCTTGTAAAAGCTGAAAAGATTAGGAATCACTGGTTTTAACATCAAGGATTGCAGGGGGTAGGAACATTGATCGAGGTCCTAAGGACAAATGGTTTTCCTTTAGGCTACTCATTCATACAGCACATGTACAATGCATACTTGGTGGGCCAGTAAGTGAGGCTTTTGGTTTAAACAAAGTTTTTGTACAGTCATGCTGACTTAGAAACCTAAAATGGCTTCCCTTTACATATCAGACCTTTAGGGAGTTTTCTTCCATCACCCTTGACCAAGGTCTTGCTGCATTTTCTCCAGCCAGGCACTAGGATGCTCCCATGAGCCTGGGCCAATGCTTCTCTGCTTTCTTCCTCAGCTCTTTAGAACTGACAGCTGGTATCAGCCCTGCTCTCAGGTGAAGCACAAANCTGAGATCAAGACCTGCAGTGGGTTCTGCCCGACAGCATGGAGTCTGCTTGGGATTCTCTCTGCCCTTCCCCTGCTTGCTCTCTCTTTCTCTCTCTCTTTTTCAAAATAAACNTGGATGGCTCAGTTGGTTAAGCTTCTGACTCTTGATTTTGGCTTAGGTCATGATCTCACTGTTGCTGAGATCAAGACCTGCAGTGGGTTCTGCCCGACAGCATGGAGTCTGATTGGGATTCTCTCTGCCCTTGCCCTGCTTGCTCTCTCTTTCTCTCTCTCTTTTTCAAAATACACTTAAAAAGTGGGGTAGGAGGAAGTGTTCAGGTAGGGAAGAATGAAGAGCAGTGCTGAGGCCAGGAAGCTGAAAACTTGGGAAAACCCACTTTTAGAGCACAGATCTGTCACTTTCCTAGGGGCCTATCAGCCATGACATTCTGCTATGGTGCTTTCTGTCTTTTTTCTGACCCAGGATAATGTGCAAGTGCACCTGAGCTGCAAATTTCATTCACTTTTATTTTCTATTTGCAAGTATCTGGGCTCCTACATTTTACTGAGATGCATTGGCTTCTGACTCTTTCTCCTAACCCTTCTTGGGTCTCCTGGAGCCCAGGTGCCTCTCTAGCATCAGGCTCTCATCCCAGTGGAGAGGCCGCGTTGCTCAGTCATTTATGCAGTCATTCATGTTCATAGAAAGTAGTAAAGACAGTTTTCTTAATTACACTACTTGATGCTGCTGTGTGTTTCCCAATTTTCTGTGTGTGGTTTCATCTGTGTTAACAGGCTCTCTGCACGAATTCAACACCTCTCATTGCTGGGCAACGTTCTCCAAGAGAGGAGGAAATGTGCAAGAAGAGAAATGGACTTCCAGGATTCTGTTTAACGAATGCTTATTTGACTGGTCTTATTGGGGTGAGCAGGCCTGGCTGAGCTGCTGCTCTGTGATCTGCGTGTATGAGCCAAAATTAAGTTTCTGATTTGTATCCTTTGTTTGCTAACGAAAATTCTCTTTTGTACTTACCAGCAACTGAAGATTTAGACTTCACTCGCTCTTGAGACCACTGTGAATGGAGAGAATGAATAATTTGATGGTCTCTAACACATGGAGAGAGAAATGCTGTGACCTTTCACCATAAAATTGAATTTTGTGAAGCGATCAGTAAACAGTTACAGATTGTGGAGAAAGTAGAGTGTAGCAGATTCTGTGGCCTCTGAATGCACCGAGTAAATTCAGTGGGGGTAGGTTTGTTGGTTAGAATGCTATAATCTCAATCTGGTCTACAGGATTTCAAGAGAACATCTGGAAAGCAGAATAAATACCACTGAATACATTTGCTTTTAGCATCTTAACAGCTAAATTTCTTTGATTTCAAAATTCAATTTTTATCAGATATCAGTTGGTTAAAGTAAGCAGATTTTTTTTCTTTCTGTTCATTTATAGACATTAGTCTATATCAAATATGTTTCATTTTGGCCCTTTCTCATTCATCCCACTGAATAATGCTTGCAGGGACCACTGATTGAAAGACAGTCTGAGGTCATGCATGATCACATCTAAAGTTAGTATCAAAACTTCTTGTTTGGGTAGGGCTGAACTCAGATTTGAAGCAATCTAAGGCTCTCTTGAGTTTTCCTTTCCTTTAATATCTGCTCTTTCAAGTCCCCCAAAGAAGTGAACTAGCACATCTACTTAATTTGTTTTTAATACGACCGTAATTTTCACTGAATCCAAACTGGGATTCAGTCTGTTGCTTTGCTAGGCCAGGGACCTTCATCATTTAAATTTATGAGGTGATTTATGTTAAAGGAGTAAAAGACCAGAGACAGAAATTTTGTGAAAAGTGTCTGAGAGCAAAGAGTTGAGAGAGGCAAAGGACCATATATGTTCTTCCTCAGCTTTGCACCTATGTTGGATTTGATCTTCTAGCAAGAGAATATTTGCAGGTGGAAAAAAGAGAGAATATTTGCAGCTGATTTTCATAGGACTCATTGTTACACACAGAACACAAGCAGTGGTATACAGAACCAAGATTATTTCAAAAGACGATAAAAGTAGGGGAAAGGAGCATTTTATGTGGAGCAGGAAAAGTCATGTAGCTCTTTTTGGCAACTCAAGAGCCTTGCACCTTTTAAAGTCAAAAGAGATGGTTCCGTGGGTGAAGCTATTTTATCATGGTGAGAACTGACAGCAAGGCAGCTGAGAGATGCTAACCGTTGATGTTTTGGATTAATGAGGAGGCTGAGGTTGAAGAACAAGATAACACAGGATCTAAGCAATGTGATACTTCCCCAGGTATGCTCCTAATCACTGATCAGGACATTGACACTCTCTGGTTAGGCAGGTGGGTTGACCAGACAGTGAAATTGAGTATTAATGCTTTTTAATTGTGTCTGCAGACTGATAAAATCCGGGAAAGTTCATAAAAATGCTTCTATTTTTTTGGTAAGGTTTATTTATTTTGAGAGAGAGAGGGACAGTGTGAGTGGTGGAAGGGCAGAGAGAGGGGCAGAGAGCAGGCTCTGCACTACCAGCGTGGAGTCCAACACAGGGCTCAAACTCTGGAACCATGAGGTCATGACCTGAGCTGCAATCAAGAGTCAATGCTTGGGGTGTTTGGGTGGCTCAATCAGTTAAGTATCTGACTTGAGCTCAGGTCATGATCCCATGGTTTATGGGTTTGAGCCCTCCGTTGAGCTCTGTGCTGATAGCTCAGAGCCTGGAGCCTGCTTCTGTTTCTGTGTGTGTGTGTGTGTGTGTGTGTGTGTGTGTGTGTATGTGTGTGTGTCTTTCTGCTCCTCCCCCACTCACACTCTGTCTCTCTTAAAAATAAATAAGCATTTAAAAAAAGAGTCATATGATTAATCTACTGACCCACCCAGGTACCCCAGAAAAATGCTTCTATTTTAGACAGCACAAACACCTATTTGGGACCCCAGATTTCAATCACTTGGAAACAGAGACATTACACTCTTACATTAGGAGACTTGGGGTTAATGTCAAATTATTGGCAGAGAAGATCACTCTTTTGCTGCATTTCCATTATTTTGGCATATTTGCACTTGATATCTTTTTCAAAAATCTGCTAAGAAAGACTTTTTTGTTTGCTTTGTGTCGTTTCAACCACAGGAGACTGTGAATGCAGTATCCTGCCGTGTCCTCCCAGGAGTGACACAAACAAATGCCTTTGGGCAGTCTGGATGGCTTGTGGGATGAGTTTGCTCTCCTTTGACCAAGAGAGGAGTGAGAATGGAGGAGGAGGAGGGTGCAGGAAGGGGGTTCTGGTGAAACTTCTAGAATGTGTACTTACACTGAGAACAATAAGAAGAAGAGGTACTAAGAGAAACCCTTCGAACATTGAAAGAATTTGCCACCCTTTAGCAACTTAAATATTCAAGTAACTACCTATTTAGTACATGTAGTGTATAATACATATAGTGCCATAGTGTTGGTGCATTGTAGATGCTCGCTACCCATTTGTTACCTTAAGTTGAATTATGTGGATGCCATTTTTCCTAATGGGCTGAATTCCCTCTCCGATTCTATAGATAGACGGCCCTCACCTCAACTTCCTTCTCAGTGCTTGCTTCATGGAAGCAGCAGTTTTGATGCTGGGTCTCAATCCCTCTGGATCTTCTAAGTGTCACTCTATTTACTGTATCATGCCAGTCATAAGATACGGCAATATTCGTTTTTTAAAATCCAAACATATGTAACTGACATAAGAAATTAAAGGGCAGCAATTCATACTAATTCAAACTAAGAATGTCCATCACTCTGTTATCAGCAAGCAGAAGAACAGCATGAAGTATAGCCTGGATGAACAATGTGTAATGTGGGTAAACTTGGCAAATGTCCAATTTGAAAGAAGCTGTAGTTCACCATTTGGCTATAAAAATCAGTGTTTCCACATCTTTCATATCTTGGCATTAAAATGAATGTGTTCAATGTTCCAAGCAAAGGCACTGATTCTTTCAGCTGTCTCAAGTCCTTCTGGTAACTCATTACATTCTATCAAGAGAAAAGACTGACTGAATGAAATAAGGGCACTTTTATTAAATATTGAATATTAAACACTAAAATAACTTTTTTCCCAATAGGTCTAATACAGAATATGCTATTTGGAAGAGTTATTTTCACTGAGCCTGGGTTTTTTGGTTCTTGTTTTTCTTCCCTTCATCTGACTGTTATGGCAGTGTCTCAAGATTTTTCTGTATACTGTTGTCCAGCCACAGCTGATAGCATTAAGGAGCTAAACAAACAAACAAATGAATACTCTAATTGTTACTATTGTCACCAATTTTCATTTTTTTCCAAGTTCAAGAGTTAGTCTTTCTCAGAACTTGAAAGTTGCCACAACCATGTCACCTACCATAATATGACGTGACATTTAAGGTTAGTGTGTGGTATAAAAGTTAAAACACCACTTAAATGATCAATGCTGGAGTTTCTCTGAGAGTAAATTGGTAAAGGCAGTCATTTTTTATACCTGAGAATGAGCTAATTTGTGTACTAGATACATAATATATTTTAGATGATGAATAATGTGTGGATAAAGTGAAGAAACAAAGATGTCTATGGTTATTCTGAGCCTCCTATTATTTTATACATATGTAAATTCTATAATCTGGGCGTGTGTGTGTGTGTGTGTGTTTGGGACTAGGATGGAGTTTTTCTGGCTTACACTGCTATGTAACAAAATATGAAGCTGACTGACTCCAGTGAGATCCATTCAAAAAGCTCCCTGCAAAAATATCCTTGCTGCACTTGAATTATAATTTGACAGTTATACACATTGTTAGTGATTCTTATAAGAGGATTGGCCTAATTTTGCCATTTGACTAATTTCTTTAAAAAACTATAAATGTCAAAATAATTTTGGGACTCCTAGGGGAAACATTCTAGATCAAACTGCTATCCTTCTGGACTTCCACTATCAACATTTAAAATTTTTGTAATAGACATATTATTTTGAAATAATTTAGATTTAAAGACAGGTTCAAAGGGAGTACTATCATTCTGCTTACTTTCTATTTATTCTAACCCAGAAACAAGTTAAGCAAAATAGTATTTGTCTTAGTTCATTTGGGCTGCTATCACAGAATACCACAGACTAAGTGGCTTATAAACAGGAAAATTTTCTCATAGTTCTTAAGTCTGGGAAGTCCCAGATCAAGGTACTGAAAGATTTGGTATCTCCTGTATAGATAGTAGCCTTGCTATGCCCTAATCTGGCAGAAGGAACAAGGGAGCTTCTGGGGTCTCTTTATTAGGGCACTAATTCCATTCATGAAGGTTGTGTTCTCATGACCTAATTATCTCCCGAAGGCCCCACCCTCAAATACCATCACCTTGGGGGGTAGAATTTCAACATGTGAATTTCAGGCAGACACAAATATTCAATCCATAATAATATTGGATTGAATATTGAATATCATGCCTCATATTTTCAGGATGTCTTTGAAATAAAACAGTCCAACAAATTTCCGTTTTTGAATGAACACTACCTGATTTAGACTTATTTTTCTCTTTATACTCTATTACAAACAAGTGAATTTTCCATTGTTTCTACCACACTTCTCTGTCTCCTCACCATTTTATGCCTTCTCATTTGTTGAGGTGTGTTTTGAACGCCTCCCTTTTTGTCTTTTCCACCCAATATCTTCTCTGCTCTTTTGTATCTTACTTCTACTGAATGTTCAGCTCATATTCCACTTCCTCTCCAAGGCCTACACTTGCTGGCTTAGCCTGGAGTACTTTCTCTCTCTTCTCAACTTTTTTTGCAACTGTAATAATTGGGGAATTCACCATGCATTCCCTTTTTCTTTCTCTTGTCATTTTGAACTGCTAGTTAAATTTTGTGCATTTGGTGGTGTTATGCTGAGCGAAATAAGTCAGGCAGAGAAGGACAGATACCATATGTTTGCACGTATAGGAGGATTAGGAGGAACTTGACAGAGGAACAAGGGGGAGAAGAAGGGGGGAAATGGTGGGGGCAAGGGAGAGAGGCAAACCATGAGAGACTCTTGAATGCTGACACAAACTGAGGACTGATGGATGTGGGGGGGAGGGGGGAGGGGAATGGGGAAGGACACTTGTGGGGATGAGCACTGAGTGTTATGTGGAAACTAATTTGACAGTAAACTATTTGTAAAAAAAAAATGTTTGCATTTGGTCTTTTCAGCCAGATCATAAATTATTGAGGACAATTCTTAATTGCTTTTTTGTCTCATCCTAGCACATAGGAAAGTGCTTTGTACACAGCATTTCTCAGTGAATATTTGTAACTTGATATGGCTGGAATTCTTTGCTCTGAGTCTGATTAGTAATTGTATTGTGTGGAGTACATATCCTTGGCTATGTATCTTATAACTACTTTTATGTATAATTTAATCCTCACAGTGCATGAATAAAATAGGCGTTTCTATCTCCATTTTATAGATGCGATGATTTCATGTTGAGTTACATACTTAGAAATTACATAAGAGAGAATGAGGGGACAAAACTGAATTGATAGGGTCTGTTATGGTTCAGTAGTACAGAGATGCAGCTTTTTTTGGTGAACCATAAAACTGTGCTATATTAGAAGTGTAATAACTGATATACACATGCAGTGTTAGCTCTTTGAGATCTTAGAAGGCAATCTCTGACTGGAAATACAATAAGATCTATTTTTGATGTCATTTTCTGATGATGGTATCTGACCTACTGCTCATTAGACATCCACGTAAAAAAACTGTAGCATTGAATGATACCTAAAGCAAAGCATCAGATAAGGATCTGGGTAGAATCATTTGGAGTTAAATTCAGGAAGCAGAGGTGAGAAAGTTGGGAAAGTGGGACAAGGAACGAAGAAAAGTTAATGAAAGGTCTGTTTTTGAGTTGGTTACCAATATGGAGAATGGAGGCTCCAGCATGCTGAAGACCTAAAGAACCATTTTGAAGATGCCTCAGAAATATTCCACCAAAAGAGAGGGTGGAACATTTATCCATCATTTCCTTTCTCTCACTGGTTCCCTCACTTTCCCCTCATCATTTCTTGTCCCTCCCTGAAGAGGCACTAACTCCTTTTTAATCCTTGGCTACCTCTGCTCAAGCTGAGTAGTTTCCGCAGCTTTGGAGAAGGCTGTGACAAAGAAAAGCAGTCACCTTGGTTTGCTGGAGATGGGAGAGCAGCCTTATGTGAGGAGCTGTCCACCACAGCTGGGCTGAAATACTGGGGGCTAAGGAGGAGATGGAGCACAAGGCTCCACAAGTGGCTGCTACCTACCATGCAAATCTATGTGCATAAATCCATCTACATCATCTTACCTTGTATAACAAATCTAGAAGTAAAGCTGGCAGTTTTGTGGAGTGGATGGGGTAGACACATTGAGCACTGAGTGGATTTTCATGTCAGAGGAAACTGTTTAACCATGAAATTGAACATGTTTTAAGATTAATATCAATAAGTGGATGGTGTCTGAGATTTAGGAGGTCTAGGACTTTTCAGTGTGTATATGCAACCTATAAACTTAATAGGTATTATCTGTGGTATAAAATTCTTTCTTTTCATTAAATTTAGTTCTTTAATAAACATATTCATATACATCCATTGATAGATATTTGTGGAGCATTCATTATATTTATGCCAGGCGCTGTGCTAGTCACTGCATTTTGCTGACCACAGTGAGAAAACACATGTCCTCATCAATTTTTACAGCATTTTCAGGAGTTCTGAGAAAGAGGAATATGCTAGTTGGTATAATCCCACTATACTAATGACCTGGAGGGATTGAGAAAAATGTACATAGGCTGGAAGTACTATACATCATATATAAGAACAAATACTTTGAAAGGTAGGTAGTGATAATGGTGGCAAGATTGTTTTTTCTTGAATAAAGAGACTCAAATAATCATCTTTTGTTCAATGAATGCTACAGAGCTTCAAGTATATTTTTTATTTTCTTTTCCCATGTTCTTCAAGTGTGGAAGAGTAAGGTCATTCAAGCAAAGCTTGAGATTTACTTCAGCAAGCATTTCCTTTTACATGCCAAAATGAACTTTATCAAATGGAGTCTGTTTACTAGAACGGTGGCCTCAGGGACTAAATAAACCCACTTTCAAACAGAGCTGAACTTTACAGTCAGTGTATTTTTGCCCTATTTCAGGTATACTGGAGATTACTTGGAATTAAAAGGTAATGGAGCTATCTGCTTTACAATAACATACAAGCATTTGAATTTTCATTGCTATTGTTTAAAAAGGGACAGTTAGAGACATTTGAAAGAATTACTTCAAACAGTGTTGCTCAAACTTCAGCTTATTTAACCCTCATGGTTTTTGTCTTATATCAACATTAAGTGAGCTCATTAATATGAATGACATCATGAATTTGATGAAGTAGTTATACTTGTTCCATCCAACACACATTAAGTTTATTATTTAAATGGGAAATGTCTGTGTATTACTTATAATCATTATAATCATCTCAAAACAAACAGACAGACAGACAAATAAACCCTCAGTGGATCATGCTGAGTGCTATTGAATTAAAATGAAGTCTCCTAGGCAAGTGGTTTAGGGTTAAGTTATAGCAAAAATTAAATAATTAGGAAAAAAAGAAAGCTAAAGAGCCAGATGTTTCAGTTTGATTCTTTATTGTTCACAGTACACATATTGGAACACACACACAGTTTCTCACAGCAGCACACATAATACTGCGCTTTCTTATAGAAGAATCTTTGTCCCACAAGGACACAGCAGTTAATTCCCAGGTGATGAAGTGAGTCAGCATACAACATTCTAAAACTGATAGAAGAAAGCCAGTACATTCAGAAGCATACCATAAGCAACATGCAACTCTATGATGTTGTCAGAAGTAATCTAAAGCTAAGCACTACATGCTTTTCAATTTTATATTTAATCTTGAAGCTTAAGTTCATGAAGGGCCTAGGTCCCTGAGCTAGCTCTGATCTGTATGTTTATCACAATTTGATAAGTTCAGAGTTGTTAGGACCCTTGAATAATATACACAGGTATAAATACTTTTAAATATATTGTGACAATATAATATAGAAACAATATATATGTATACACACATATTTTTCACTTGGATTGTCAAGACTATAAGAACACTTTTAGAATCATAACACTTATAAGACAAATAGTGTAGTATATTTTTGATAGATACTACGTGAAATTCATAAAGTGTAGAAAACAAACCGGCTGACCTAGAAGCTTTTATTTCCCTTCTTATTCATATTCATAGTATATGGGTGAATATTTTCCTACCAAAAAATAAGTTGACTTCATTCATTGTTCCCCCTTTACTTGGGGCTTTTTTGGTGGTGGCAAGTATTAGAAGACTAGCTGTCTTCCTTAATTAATCCCTTAGGAAATGGACATGCTTTAGATATCTATCCTTAATGTCCAGAGGCCTTCTCTAAGACCTGTTGTGTCTCCCTGCCCCCACTCATCTTATTTCTCCCACATGTATTGTTTTTCCTTTAATGTCCTAAATCAAATGTATCCTTGACAGAAGTCCTACCTTTTTTCCAAAGTCCTCATTAATTACTCCAGGTCCCACTGAGGCCCCTTTTCCTCTGAAGCATTCAATTATTTATAGTCTGAAATCATACAACTTGGCTTCCAATTACATATTCCATATTTCTTATGTATTTCTCCCTTCAGATGTTGTCACTAAATTATAGTCTCCTGAGGGCAAAAACAATGTGTTAGTTTTCTTCATTTTTTATTATTAAATTAGGAAAATTATTAAATTAGGAGATGAAAGGGCTATTGAAATTTCAAGCATTATGCATATATAAGGGATTGTTCTGACCACAATCTAGTACACTTAATGCAGTGCCTTTTCACTGAGCTGAAAACTGTTTAAAAACAAACAAAAAAACTCAAATACAACTAGCTATCTTATTGTGAGGATAGATCTACAGGCAAAATGGCATCACCAGAAGATTTTAAAATATATTCCTTAGTTTGGGATTCATTGATTTGTTTATCCATTTAACAGATATCATGTGTGACATCATCCAAGTCTAAATAACTTGTGGAATACAAAGATGAAATGGGCTTACCCTCAAGAGATTTTCCATGTAGTTGCTTATTAAGAATTGCACAATAAATAAGAGCCTTGAAGGCTCTACCTGAGGGACTAGGACTCAGTAGTTTTCAATTTGTGGTCAGGGGACTACAGGCATTGAAATCACCTAATAAGTGAGAATTTATTGGGGCAGGGCCAAATAAAGTACATTTTAAGATATGCTCCAGGTAATTCTTATATGTACCAAAGTGGGAATGGTTTATTATTCCTGGCTGTGGAGTAAACGCTTCGCTTCTTACTGGAGCATTTAATGCCATCCCAAGAATATAGAGAATGTTCTTTTTGACTTCTGAATTCAGACCTCTGCTTAGGTGGATTCTTATTCTAATGACATGTTCTATCTGTTTTTCTTTATTGGAAAGTCTCCATCTTTATCAGTATCAGTCCATAACATTCTTGAGAAAGTTCATACTCTCTCTTTGTTGCAAGTCAAAGAACAGTCATACACACAAAAGTTAGGTCCATTATTCTGAGAGGAACAAAATAATCACTTATGAGTGTTGCTTCAGGGATCAAAGAAGTTGCAGGCACTCTAGCCAGCTCCACTGCTTAGGCCATACTTCTTTTATAATTTTCAAAGTACTCTCATTTTCATTATTCAGTTGAGAGCCTGTGGTATGGACTTGACCCAGATACTCCTCCATGAGATCATACAGGCAATCATTATGTGAATTTGCTCTTTATTGGCCACAAAACTGTCTTTTGTTTTCTTGTTGGATCCAGATTTGACAGTTCTGACAATATGCTGTCCAGCTGTACCATTTCCCTGAGCCCCTTTATTTTTCCAGACCTGATTTCTAGAACATAAATCAATCACCCCAGATTGGATTTTTCATGAATGTGTTTGGTGGAGAAGACTGTAAATAGGCCTAACAACACTGTAGACAAATATTCACAGCTACTCTTTTCAAAAGAGATTATTTGAATATTCGAACCATCAAGATTTAGTTTACATCAGCATAGCTAATCATCTCAGAAACAAAACTATTCCCCAATGTGCAACTTTGTAAGTGAGATCTTCTGCTCAATGAATTGAGATTATTCTTATAGACCAAACATATAAACAAAAATATTACAGGGCCTTATCTGACCTTTTTTCCCCTGTGTAACCAATGAAATTAACATTTACATTAGTTGGTAATTCTAAATATAATTCATAAAATAGAGTCACAATACATAAAGTATCTTAATAATTGCCTCTTTAAAACATTTCTGACATCTCTAATTCATATTCAAAATATTGCTAACAGTTATATCTTGAGATGATATCACATTGGTTTTGTATTTCTTCACAGAATTGTGAGATCCTTAAGAATAAGAAGAGACTTTTGTTGCCTTAAACGAATTTCTGCAGTAGTTTCTACATATGGAGTGAGTGTTCTATTGGCTTCTCTCTACAGCTCTGAAATGCGAAACTTTGTCTTGCTTCTGTGAGGAAAAAGCCACATTGAGCAGCTCAACACCACACCTGAGCCCCACCATGAAAATGGGGACATAAATAGAAATGTTAGAAGCATCAGTTTTTCCACACTTGAAACATGATCTTATGAAAGTGTTCAGAACAACAAAATATTTTCTTACATATAAATATATTTGAAAGAATATTTCCACTTTCACTTAAGATAATTCATGTCAGGGTTTAGAGTTGAATAAAGTCTGATGAAATTGCCTGTTCAGAGGAAAGTCATGTTTTAGAAGGGACAAATTTTGGTAGGGAGGAGCAGGGGAAGGGACGAGAGAAAAATGTATTTGTTACTATAGAGCTCTGTCAGACTTCTTCATGAGTATTATTCTAAACACTTACATTCCCTCAGCCAAATCTTGGTTTTAATGACTATTTGCTGTGGACAACTAAAGTTAAGCAAAAAATAAATTGTAAGAAATTTTCATCCTTTGCTTCTTCTAAGAGAAATGAGTGATTCCAAACATTTGAGAAAAAAATTTTTTCTTTGAACCTAGAGCGGACTAGTTGTTTCTAGATTCTCTCTCTTTCACATCTTATTTCCTTATTCCATGAAGGAAGATTCTAACTCCTTTGTGAGTTGTAGTTGAGAGGCAAAAATAATGTTAAATATAGTATTCACTGAATTCACAGAATCATGGGTAGACCATTTAAAATCTGCTTTTCCTCCAAAAAGTTAATATTCTCTCTCTTCTATAAAGTTTATCGATTTAACATAGTTTAGAGAGATAGAACTCCTTTAGTCTTTAAGAGCAGACCAAAAGTGTTTGGATTCAATTTTACTAAGACATATTGTCCTTAGTATTTCAACACATTTTTCTGAGAATGATAGAATTCAAGTTTAAGAATCAGTTACACTAAACCTTATGGCTATTGTTTTCCATTTGCTTTATTAGTTATTTAGCTTAAAACAGCCACTTGTTTTGAAATATTTTCAAGGTGTATTGTTTTATTCACTTAGCCTATGTAAGAGTGATGACAGTTTGGAGTCTTCTCATTTCTCTTCAAAATACCTGTGATGGAGTTAAGCTCTAGAAATACACTCACAATACAGATGGAAGAAGTCTTGAGAGGTAATTTACATTTGCTTGTTTTATTTGTAATCTGTGACCTTTACCTAATTACCTCAGGTGCAAGATCTAACCAAAGACACTCAGCAATTAATGAAATTGGAAGTAATAAAATAACCCAAGGGATTTTATTAAGGGAGGCCCTTAATAATATTGCTCTACTCCATCAGCAATTTTTTTCAAGTTCTTTATTTTTCATTTGATGGTGTATTAAGTTTTGATGATTTATGGAAATATTTTATGATTTAGTACAGTGTGATAAAGAATACTTTAGAAAGTCATATCTTTTCTGTGTAAACCCAATTATCTATTGGACATTGCATGGGAACATTTAGTTTCATAACAGCATTTGGTTTTGAGTTGAAACACTTTGAACTATGTTCTTTTGAATGTCCCATGTGGTCAAAAACTAACAGGTTATTAGCAAATAACTCTTTAAAAGTGGAAATGGAAAAACTGAGCCCATAAACTAAATTTCCAATAGTGGGAAGAGTATATTGTGTTCTGTGTACAACATGTAAAACTAAATGTAATTTTTTTTCAACACCTAATATTATCACTCAGCAAAGTATATATACATATAGTTAGTTATTTAGGCCATCAGTTCACAAGCTATCACTAGCATGCTGGCTTACAAAAAGAGAAACAAAAAGAAAGATTTTTTTTATCTTCAGTATCTACACCATTTAGAGAAGCTGTATCGATCCCTGATCCCTGGTTTTATCATCAGAGAAATCACAGCTGTAGTGAGACCATGATGAAGATAATGTGGTTTAAGTACTTACCAGCAAGCCTGAGACATGCTCAGTAGATGCTCAATGAGATCAGTTCCTTTCCCTAATGAAAAAGCTAAGGTAGTCCAATGCCCTCTATTAAGCAATCTATGCACACGTGTGTATGTGTTTATATGCATCTGCACACGTGCCTATGTGATTTGGGGTTAGGTCACTCTGGTGGTTCTAGTCATATGATTTCAAGCTTAATATTTAGTCCAGGATGGAAAGTCAGTTCAAATAGGTTTCTTGGTATCATACAGATGGACTTCTAATGTATTTCCTAGAAATATTTGCTTGCATTTGTTTATGGATACAGTGACAGGATGAGAATGTCTTCCTGGAGTAGATGAGGCCAGTTTTCTCAAAAGCGTATTCTGGTCTGATGCTCTGGACGGCAGAGTCTCCGTGTAGACTCTGAAGTTTCCAACAGAGAAATGACATCTTCTTCATAAAGAAGGTGGGGAGGGGTCACTGTCACTAGCAGTTAGGTTTCAAAAAAATCCACGAAATAGGGATATAGGCTGGAGCGGGGGAAATGTCAGTGTAGGGCACCCAGTACTTTTTGATCCTGTCATTAAAAATGAACTATTATTGAACCATCACCAAGGAGATACACTTGCAGATGCTGATTGGCCAAATACTAGTAGGTGAGTCATCTGGAAGGAATTAAAGTAGGACCTTGACACTATGTCTTGGGCAGATTCACATTCACACCTCTCTCATAATCACAGGAAGAGAAGAGCAAGTCTAAGTCATACTTAGAAAAAGATATTAATAATGAGATGAAATGAGTTTAGCTCTATTGAAAGTAAAGCCAACAGAGTTTTGCATTGCTTTGGCTTAGAATCTGTAAACAAAATATCACTAGCATAAGGCAACAACAACAACAACAACAACAAAATCCCCCAATCTACAAACGACAAGCAGGCAGGAAGGAAGGGCAGTAGCAGACAAATTAAAAGCCATAAACTACAATGCTCTGTGGGGAGTCTTCATCTGGAAGTGTAATAGTCAGACTCTGGCTGATTTATAATAGCAACTAAGCTTTTGAGAATGTTTCAAACTTCTTAAGCCAGATTCACTAGAAGGATTCGCTCGACATGGCTCAGTAGTTTATACACAAGGATGCTCAAAAAGGATTTTCTTCCTTAAAATTTTGGAGAAAGAGTAAAACCTTATTTTAAATACTTGGTCTTGCCTTGGCTCTACATTTCAATATTACTTACATGTTAGTTCATATCTTCATAGTTATTTAATCTATTTCTCCTGTCTCACTCATCATTTAGGAGGCTCAAAGAGTTGGTTCAGAGCTGGATTCATCTAAAAATCAAATCTACATGTCTTTTCAACTTGTAACTCTGGCTATATTGAGGTTTATTAAAGTTTATTAAAGTTGAATGATGACATCTACTTTATAAGACACAAGAATTCTCCAGGGGATGAAAGGTGCAGCATAGGGAAGATAGTTGATGCTATTGTAATAGCATTGTACGTTGACAGATGGTCGCTACGTTTGTGGTGAGCACAGCACAACATATACAGCTGTCAAATCACTATGTTCTACACCTGAAACCAATGTAACACTGTGTGCCAGCTGTACTCGAATTTAAAAATATCATTTCAGAACTTTATAAGCATTATGACATTTGTTTTTGTTTTTCATATAGTGAACATATTGGTCTGAAATCCCGTTTTTACTCAATAAATAATTTTTTTCCTATTTTCCCCTGTAGTTTCAGATATGCACGAAATAGGACTGTGCTTTGTTAAAATGAAATGCTAAATGCAAACATTTAAACATTTACATGTTGCAAATTACCAAATGTGCAAGTAATTTGGGGGAGTTTGAGAAATTACATTTATTATGAATAATGTTAAATCAATGTCTAGACTTTATCTAAGCTTCACAGCCCCAGGAAATATAGTGAGCTTCTCAAATTAAATGGAAAGAGCTTCACTTTCAGTTTCTACCATTTGGCTCTTTCACAAATACGCTTCAGTTTTTGTGAAATATTTTTGTGATACTAGGAGGAAAATATGAATCATTCTCATATGTTAAAGTATCTAGGGCCAGGATTTATTAGAATGTTGGCAAAGACTTTATCTGCTCTGTCTTCATGTGCAAGTATTGGCTGTTTCCTCTTGGGCTGATAATGGCACAGATTCTCATTTGCTTTGTGGTCCATTTTCTACTTTTTCATGAATCAGCTTTGGCTAAAGGTTATTTCAGAAGCCAAGCAGGTATCATCAAAAGACACTTTTGTGGCAGACAAGTAAGTGTCAGTGACAGTGATATCATCCAGCTCTGTGCTGAAATGATCTGACTCCTTGATGACACTATAATTTAGGGCCACACTGTAGTTAGCAGGTTTCTCCACTGGCTTCTGTTTGCAGTTGCAGAGCTTTCTGAAGGCTGCACGGAATTTCTGGGACATGAGATTGTAAATCACTGGGTTGATGGCACTGTTGAGATAAATGCAGATTCTGCAAAAGAGCAAGAACCAATTTTCTTGGAAAGGGCTGGAGAGAAACGAGTTGACAACGACAAGAGTCCTGTAGGGCATCCATAAAAGGGCAAAGAGAATTACAACCACCGCTAGCATCTTGGTGACCTATGGAGAAATAAAGAGAAATGCACTGCGAACACAAACAAAAACAGAGCAAATGAAAATAAAACAACTCCCTCCCCCCGCTCCCAACACCCACATTAATTCCCAAGATGTAGTCTGGGACAAGGACTTAAATGCAGATGGTTTATTTGTGAGATCATCCCAGGAAGTAAGACTCAAGGTAAAAAGAGTGGGATGGAAGAGGAAAAGCTAAGATGGCGTATATTATTGTGATGGCTCCCACTGTGCGTTTCAGGATTATCTGTCCAGGGAAAGAGAGGCCCCAGCATCTGTCCACTGGCTGCCATCTCCCCTTTGTTGAGTGCCCTTGGGGCTTTAAGTGGCCTACACATCCAGAATTCTCCTGCTTGGAAACTCCCTGGGGTTTTAGAAAGAACTTGAGGCAGAGAAGATAGACAGGGGACAGTGGATACCTGAAACAAGATGTTCTCTGCAAACAGGAACCATCCGCTATAGCAATGGCGGCAATCAGAGCCCAGTTGATAGAATGTGACACAGGACACGAAAAATGTCTGTGACAAGTGTTGGGAGACCTAGGGTCTAATCTCCTCGTTACTTTATATATAGCCTTGAGAAATGATTTTAACCTTATAGCTTGTCTGCAAAACCTTATAGCAGTATTGCTCCCCTAAATCCAAAGAGGAACATAATAGTTTGAAAAGGAGAAAATGTCTTTTAAAAAAGCCAGTGGTTACTGAATGTCTACTATGTACCAGACACTAGCCTAGTTGCTTTGCATATGTTATCACATTTAAAAAGCTGAAAACACGGGGCACCTGGGTGGCACAGTCGGTTAAGCATCTGACTCTTGATTGCAGCCCAGGTCATGACCTTATAGTCATGGGATTGAGCCCTGTGTTGGGCTCCACATTGGGTATGGAATCTGCTAAGAATCTCCTCCCATGTTCACTCATGCACACACTTTCTCTCTCTCTCTCAAAACAAAAACAAAAGCAAAAAACAACAAAAAACCCAATCAAACAAAAAACCAAACCAAAAGAAAATACCCCACATTAAAAAAAAAAAAGCCAAAAGGGGCGCCTGGGTGGCGTAGTCGGTTAAGCGTCCGACTTTCGCTTAGGTCATGATCTCGCGGTTCGTGAGTTCGAGCCCTGCGTCGGGCTCTGTGCTGACTGCCAGCTCGGAGCCTGGAGCCTGTTTCAGTCTGTATCTCCCTCTCTCTCTGCCCCTCCCCTGCTCACGCTGTCTCTCTCTCCTAGAAATAAATAAAAATATTTAAAAAAAAAAAACGTTTTAAAAAAAAAAGCCAAAAAGCTTCCAAAATAGGCATTGCCTCTCTCATTTTTCAAATTAGAAAACTAACATGTAGGTGCTGGTGAGTACTTTGGCAGAAGTGGCAGTCTTAGAGCCGGGATCAGAATCCAAGTCATCCCGGATCCAAAGTTTTGCCCTTCCCAACTGCACAGCTCTTCTTTAGCGTACAGGGAGATGCAGGACAGAGAAAATAAACTCTGAAATTTTACATGGAGCTGACCCCACTCTTAAGAACAGCAATACACAGCAGCTAGGGCAATAGATAGGATGGGCTGATACCCAAGATTCCTGAGGGACAAGATTCTCAAAGAGCATCGTTTAGCAGATTCTTCTCTTACTCACCTTCATGCTCGATGAGAAGCTGGGGACTGACCCTGAACTTCAGAGTTAGGTCATTTGGTTTTGTCTACATTAGGTGGTTTTAAGACCTTAATGAAATCATTCATCTCTACTTCCATTTCCACATCTGAAAATATGCTTGATCACTTACATCATAGAGATATTGAGAAAATAAAATTAAAAAATAATGGACGAGTCAAGTAAGGGCTTTGGAACTCTAAAGCGCTATGAAAATGTTATCCTTTGATGAGTGACGGTATAAAGAGGACACAATATTTCAGTTTTGTGAAGGGTGTATTAACATTGTAGCTGTGGTTGTTGTTTGGGTGGGGAAGATAATTGCTTCTCTTCTAAAGCAACACTTTACACATTTAAAAATAAATTTTCCGGGGCGCCTAGCTGGTTCAGTCGGTGAAGTATGTGACTCTTGATTTTGAGGTTGTATATTTGAGCCCCATGTTGGATGTAGAGATTACTTAAAAATAAAAAAAAATCTTAAATAAATAAATAGATAAATAAATAAATAAAATGTTCAGTTATTTTTTTAAGTCCCTCACAGAGTTGGAGAATTTTCAGCCTCCTTGGCCCAGGCTTTCTAGATGTCCTGGACTTGAAAACTACCCAAAGTGGAAGGAACTGATTCTTCCTCCCTCTTCCCTCCAGACTCTCCAGCTGTTTTACTGAAGTACCAGCAGCCTCTATCTTGTTCTGGCATCGAGGGGGATCCCATTTATAGAGAGGGATTTTTAAAGTTCTTTAGTGTAGACATAAAGATTCTGCATCTACACATCTACTCTGTCATGAGTAACTACTATAAATTCATCTCCCAATCTTGTACTTAATCCAGGTAATAGAATCCGTCTTGGTCTCCTGAGTTGGGATACCTCCCTTTTATCACTAGCACTTTCAATCTTCTGATCCTGGGGCCATATCTCTTCTGCCTCAGCGAGGAATTCCCCTTGCGTCCTACGTTGTGGGAGTAATGGTACCATCTTGCAGTTATTCTTCCTGGCTCTACAGTGACTGTCTCTCTCCTTGGCTCTCCGAACATCATTCGCTGTTTAAGACTTTTCATCTATAGGTACAAATAGCTTTTGTCTTTCTTATTTTTAACCCATTACTATATCTTTTTGAACAACTCCTACTTCTTCCTTGTAGTGACACCTATGAGCTATCCACCTCCTCTCAGGTTCCTGTTTCCTCCCTTCTAGGACCATTTTATCACTTTCTTGAAGCTCTCCCTGCCCTCTGAAAATGTGTCACACATCCCCCCTCTTCTGCATCACTCATTATCCCTGAGATTCTCTTCAGACTCAGTGCACAGAGTTAACACTTCATATTTTGCTCACTTCGGGTAGAGACGTTGTTCTGTGAGAGGGTGTAATTTTCACTTTGATTCATACGATACCAAATCAAATATTCCATAGATTCTGACTTCTTTCAGAGATAAGAAGAATTTACTCAGTCAAGAGGTTAACTGAAGCCCAATGTTTTTCTAAGAAGAGTTTTAAGATTACAAGGAAATACTTGAATTGGTCCTAGGAAATCAAACGCTTAATCCAGTGGTAAGTATTTTGAGCGCTGGAGGGAGCTATAGTAATTATCTTTATCATCATCTTCACCACTCCCATCTCTGCCTTTGTCTCCTCTCTAGTACACCAGGTCCTCCGACATCAGGCCACTGCTTCACACTCGCCAACATCTTCCCACTCCTTGCCAAGGACTAAGCATCCAATATTTGAATTTATGCTTCCTGCATGATGAGATTGCTACCATCACATCTGAGTCCTTTATGACGGCTCATCATAAAAATATGTAAACATTATCTTATTTAATGCTTATTATAACCCCATGTGTAAGCTAGTGTCAGCTCCATTTTGTATAATGGGAAATTGGGGTTTAGAGAATATATGTGATTTGTCTAAGACACATGAATAGTGAGTGACAAGCTGTGATTCAACCTAAGTCTACATAAGCCCACACTCCTTCCTTTGTACTTTGTTCTTTCTCTTTGTGAAAGTCTTTTGTATTTCCAACAACACGGTTTCTACTGTGTTATCCCCATCCTGGTCACTTAAACCTCTAACTTCCTCTAAGTATAAATCCCACATACTTATTGCTGCTAAATTTCTAAACTTAAAGGTTGAATTTCATCTACTTTTGCATTTTTGTCTACACTTGTCAGGTGAAACATTGAACCCACATTTAATATCTACCTACCTGTTTTCACTTAATGTCACTGAGGGAGCACTGTTGTTAAGAAAAGCAACATGTTTCAAGGCAATATCTCTGCCATGTGCTTCCACAGCTCCCCAGGCAAACTTTGATATCACTACCAAAACTTTTTATTGCAATGAGCTGTATCTGTCCACTTCTCCAATATATGGCAATCTTCTTCAGGGCATGGATAAATTTACTAATTTCCTTTTCCTCAGGAATTCAGTACAGTGTGGGACATAAGATAATCCCCAGTAAATGTCGAACAAACTCAGGCATGGGAAGAATTATTTTAAAATACAGCCATGACGGGGCGCCTGAGTGGCTCAGTCTGTTAAACATCAGACTTCGGCTCAGGTCATAATCTCACAGTTCGTGGGTTTGAGCCCCGCGTTGGGCTCTGTGCTTACAGCTGGCTCAGAGCCTGGAGCCTGCTTCAGATTCTGTATCTCCCTCCCTCTCTCTATCTCTCTCTCTCTCAAAAATAAATAAAACATTTAAAAAAGTTAAAAAAAAAAACAACCAAAATACAGCCATGATCCTTTTCTGGATTTTAATTTTCCAACATATTGTTAGAGGAATTTTGCAAACATTTGACCTTATAATACTAAAAAATCTGTTTTAAGTGGAAATTTGTTAATTAATGAGTCCTAAATACATTTCAGCTTCTTGTTGAAATAAATATATTTTTAAAAATTTAAGGAAGGGTGGAGTGAAATATGTTTCTAAAATTGATGAAGTAGAAAATACATCTTCAGTGGGATAATAAGGAATACATTTAATTCCACTTGTAATTATTTTTAATTAATTCCCAGTATCTTTGATTGATTTCATCACTCTATAAAATATTCGTAAGTTTTTAGGGTAGCCATAGCTTGGATTTTAACATCTCTTATTCAATATAGAAGCAAACACCTAGGAGAATATGTCCTAGTGTTTGTCTTTCATACTCAATTAATTTCACTGTGGTTGTTGAAGTTTTATTTCTGTTGCTATTCCTTATCCCAATAAAGTGACAAAGATGCAAATTTGAAAATATCTTGGGCCATTGTTGTTAAACATTGACATTTTTGCTAGGGCAATGTATGGGATATGTGATGCGATGAAAGTTTGCTTCTTTACAAGCCTCTGCACCAGAATGTGAAGGTCCTGAGAAACAGTATGACATAATCTTCATGGAAAACAATTTCACAATATATTTTTGATTGGGAAGGAATTTATCCTTTCATTTAGAAGATTCATTTGCATCCCTATTGTGTGCCAGTCTCCCTGGCTCTTGAGGATTTGACAGTGATCCACAGAGACATTGACAATGGCTTCATGTACCTTATAATCTGATGGGCAGTTAAAATACATTGTGATAAATCCTAAGACAGAGAAAAGTTTTGGTTCCATGAGCGCACCTGATCTGGAATTGAGGTTGAAGGGTGGTTTGTGAGGGATTTCTGGTCTCAGCGACATCTAAGCCAAAATCTGGAGGTAAAGAGAGGAAGGAAGAGTGTTTTTCCTGAAGACACCGGAAGTGTATGGCAATCTGGAGGCATGAGAGAGTGGGCATATCACGGGGGCCAGAAGTGATTTAGTATGCAAGTCCCAATTGCAGATCGTGTGACTAAGTGGAGCCTTCTCGCTTCCTCTAGGAAGATTTACAAAAAGCCATTATTTTTATCACAGCACAAAAGCCATCACTTTTCTCTGATGAAGTGAGGTCACGCTGTGGGGTGCGTGGCCTTCCATGGCTAGAACAGAAGGAGAGATGCAGCTGCCAAAGGAGATACAGTGGGGAGTTCTGAAAAGCCTCATTAGCCAATGAGGAGGTAGGTGGCCATTTTTGCACTGTGTACTGAGGGCAAGAAAAGGAGGCTGTAAAAATGAATTGGTTAAAACATAGATTTTAGGGGCGCCTGGGTGGCTCAGTTGGTTAAGCATCCGATTTTGGCTCAGGTCATGATCTCACGGCTCGTGGGTTTGAGCCCCACATCGGGCTCTGTGCTGACAGCCAGCTCAGAGGCTAGAGCTGTTTCAGATTATGTCTCCCTCTCTCTCTGACCCTCCCCTGCTCATGCTGCCTCTCTCTCTCTCAGAAATAAATAAAACATTAAAAAAAATTTTTTAAACTTGGTGTTTAGAGAGGGACTGCATATGGAGATGGTTGAGGAGAAGAGCAGGGTGGGAATGGGAGGAGCTAGGCAAGGGCCTCTGTCTTTGGCCACCACGGTGATGGGATATCTTTCTCGTGAGGATCAGCTTGAAAATTTTAAATCAAGTCCCACTAGGGGCACCTGAGTGGCTTAATCAGTTAAACATCTGACTTTGGCTCAGGTCATGATCTCACAACTCTTGTGCTGACAGCTCAGAACCTGGAGCGTGCTTCAGATTCTATGTCTCCCTCTCTCTCTGCCCCTCTCTGGCTCGCTTCTTCTTTCTCTCTCTCTCTCAAATAAATAAACATTAAAAGTTTTTAAAAATAAATCAAGCCCCTCTATATATACTTTACTCTTCACTGTAATTACGTGGAACAGTGGCATACAGTTTTCACAAAAGAGTTTGGATACATCCTTTTGTAATCATTATAAAACCTCCAGATAAAGACTCTACTAGAGATTTCTTTTCTTTCTTTCTTTTTCTTTTTTTAATGGGAAATGGACAGATTTCTAACTTCTGACTATTAAAAGATGTAATTACATATAATTATGGTTCCTTCAGGAAATGCTAGTTCAACTCTGCATATATGTGCTGCATGTGAAAAACCAGGCTTTTTAGGTTCTCTGTTTCAGCCTGTTAAGGATCCTTGTATTACTAACCACTATCCATGTTACTAGTACTATGACTTTTATTACAAGTTCTAAAACTATTAACTAATGTTTGTATATTTGTTTTTAAAAAGTGTTAGATTTATATATGGGAAAGTTGCAAAGATAATACAGAGTTCCCGTATACTTTGCACCAAAGCCCCTCTAATTATTAACACCTTATATTAATGTGGTGCATCTGTCACAGTTAACAAACCAATATTGATAATTTTTCTGTGGAGTTAGTTAACCTCATACCTTATTCAAATTTCATTAGTTTTTCTTGGTGTATTTTTTCTGTTCCAGGATCCTGTCCAGGATACCACGTATTAATCATCAATCTCCTTAGGTACCTTTGGGCAGTGACAATTTCTCTAACTTTCCTTACTTTTGAGGACTACCATTAGGCATTTTATAGAATATCTGTCTATTTGAATTTTGCTGATATTTTTCGCATGCTTGGAATGAAAGTATGGTCTTGGAGGAGGAGGGCCACGGAGGTGAACTGTCATTCTCAACACAATCCGTCAAGGGTGCATGCTATCAGCTTGACTTATGACTAATGTTGACCTCACATATTGTTTTATTGAGATGTAATTTACATATAATTAAATTCACCCATGCTTCAAGTGTATAATTCAAGTTTTCAGTATATTCATGGAGTTGTGCAACCATTACCACAACCTAAGAACCCCGACACCCATTATAAGTCACTCCCACCTTCTCCAGCCCTAAGCAGCCACTAATTCATTTATGTTCCCATAGATTTGCCTATTCTGAACATCTCGTACTAATGGAATTAGTCCTTTGCAGTATGAATGGCTTCTTTCACTTGGCATAATAATTTAAGGTTCATCCACACTGGGGCATATATTAGGGCTTCATTTCTTTTTATTGCTGAATAATATTTCACCCTATGTATATGCTACATTTTATTCATCTGCTCCTGTGGGTGGTTTGCACTTTTTCCTGTAACAAATAATATTGCTATGAACACCTGTATACAAACCCTTAATGTGGATATATGTTTTTATTTTGGGGGAGGGTATATACCTGGGAATGGAGCTGCTGGGTTGTATATTACATTTTAAATTATAAAGCACTCAAGAATATTAAACATTTCATCATTAGAACAATTCTGAGAGATAATTTTTTATGTAATACCTGGCAAAAAACACGAATTGACTTTATAGATATATCAGGACTCAAAAAGGATACAGAATAAAGACAGATCTAAAACAGTTGGGACAGAGTTTTAGGCTGCTCTTGAAAACTGGAGAACAGCAAGACAGAAAAACATGAGTGAGAGAAAATGGATTATTTTGGAGAAATTTATTATTTATTTATACTTATAAAAACTTTCATTTATCAGGCTAGCCTGTTTGGAGTGGGTTCAAGAGATGGTGGAAGATGTGGACAGTGACCACAAGAATATTTTTTGACTGTTGCTGGAAAAGGGACTGGTAATATAGAAGAGTTGCCAAAGCAGGATGCAGAGTCAATTGATTTTTTTCCAAAAATGGAAGATATTATATCTTTGTTTACTTAAGGAGGAATCCCATAGAGAGGGGACATTTTGTGATCCAGGAGAGTGAGAAAGAAGACGATTGGGGAGCTGTGTTCTTGAATAGGGAAGAGTAGAGGGTGCACAAGTGGTGAGGTTGGTCTTTTCTCAGACGGATACATGAAAACACTTTTTCAATATCTTCCCCTTTTTCCCACCACACTTGATCTAAGAGATCAAGATAATGCCGGAGAAGCTATCACTTTTATGTCAATACCCCAATCCTGAATAGAGTCCTAATAGCAGCTAATTGTTTACTTCCGTGGAATTAATGAAGTACTTTTTTGTCATCAAGCCATTTTGCTTTTTCCGTATAATATCTGTAGGACAGCCACGTGGTATTGTTTGCATTTCACTGAAGAGGGATGGAAACAGCTTAGAGAAGCAGAGAAATACAGTCATAGACCTCATGTATATGCATAAGCAGCCAAGCTAGTTATTGGTTTTTGGATGCTATGGCTAGTTTTCTTTCTAGATAATTACAAAAATCAACATATATAGTGAGTTGAAGACTTCTATTGTTGTCAATAATGTTTATGAAATATTTGGAAAACATAATATTATTGGCAGGAATCATTGGTAGCCCTGGGATTACGTGTTTGTTTTTTGCCCAAAACTGGAGTGCTACATTTAGAAAGTACTGATTAGGGAGAAGACAGCTGTCATAACAAGGCAGATAAGGATCCCTCACACCAAACTATTTCCTAGGAAAAAAACCAAATAATAAAAATTTAAATGTAAAAGTAATAAAATGGAATAAAAAATAAAATAAAACAGAAATTTCTATTTCACAGGTCATAGTCCAATTAGTAGCATGTCATTTGTGAGGATCTGGTTACACGGGATTTGGGGACATTTTGATTATCAGAGATTAGTTTATTAGTCTGCCCAGGAAGTCATAGGGAGTTAATTGATACCTCAGTTCTCTGGAAGATTTGGTTGGAATTCTTGTATTGATTCAGAAAAAAATTCTGACTTTTGATTTTTATGCATGATTCAGAAAAATTCTGTGCATGTTCATGGGTCTTGCTATTATCTAGACATTCTTCCTTGGGAGAGAAAGGTGGTGGCATACTCCTTCCATATGTTAGTGTGTGGCAAAGTGGAGTGAGCACAGAAGAAAGTTAGGGTTGCAGTGCAGCATCTTGGTTTCACAATCCATCTTTGACACTGAGGAGATTGGGGAGATCACATGACTTATGTCTGACCCTCATTTTCCAGAGCCAGTAAATGTAGAATTTATATTTATCTCAAAAGTCTCTTCAACATTCTAAGAAAATCTAACTTATATGTTACTCATGGTAACACACTAAGCAGACATGTTTGTGCTCATTTTCACATAACTGGATTTTGTTATTTGGGGGCTGTAAGGCCAGGCAAAGGGAAATAGTCCCCAGAGCATATGTGTCCCTCAAGGTGCTGATAAACTATAGGAAAAAATTCAATTCCTAATAACAGTGATTGTCAGTCATCACTTAACAGAGAGGAATCTCTGAAGTTTCCTGAAGTGTTCAGGAACTTACTAGAATTCATTTTAATTTCCTGTAGTTAATTAAGAACATGGTGCATCTTTAGGCCCAGAACCCTGGCTTCCTAACCTTTTATTATTTTCCCTTTTAAAATTTATTATAAGCAGGGTGCCTGGGTGGCTCAGTTAGTTGGGCATCCAACTTTGGCTCAGGTCATGATCTTGTGGTTTGTGAGCTCGGGCCCCACATCAGGCTTACTGCTGTCAGCACAGAGCCTTCTTTGGACCCTGTGTCACCATCTCCCTCTGTCCCTCCCCTGCTTGTGCTTTCTCTTTCTTAAAAATATATAAACATTGAAATTTTTTTCTTTAAACCTTATTAAAAGTGAAATATTGAGGAAATTGAGTTACAGAGATGTATTGGGACATCACTTTAAGAAGAAAGCAAATAACTGAATCATCTTTAAGGAGGACTGTCAAAGTATGTATGTATGTATTCTTATTATCATTATCATTTTTAAGGAGTACTGTCAATTTAAAGACTAAAATTTTGAAAGGAATGCTGAGCCAAAAATTTTTTAAAAACAGGTACCAAGGTCCATTCAAACGTTTGGCTGAAATTCAGTGCCAGAATATAAAGATTTCAGGGCAAGCTTAAATACTGGAAAACTTTCTTAAAACTAAAACTTTAAATAAACTAAAAACTTTCTTAAAACAAAGCCATGTAACAAGAGATGACAACCATATCAGTAACTTGCATTTGAAGACTATTTACCACTTTTATAATGAATGATCTTCAAGAATGTCATCGCAGGTAACTTTAATTTGTGAATCATAGGCTCTTTATTTGTTTTGGATCCCACATTCTATAGCACCAAAGTTCTGTTTTTGGCTTATGACCAAAGTATATCAACAACAAATTTTTATTGGATCTCTAATACACAAAAGGTTGGAAGAAGTCCTTAGTAAATATGCTTGCCATATAATGAGTGCTCAAAGTACAGTTGAATCATTACTGAGTATTTTTCTTTTTTTTAATATTTATTTTTCACAAGTGTTAAAATATAACTGAGAAGGCATGTGTGGGTTTAGGACTCCTTAAATTAGCAAAGTGCTTTGGTTCTTGTACTTCTGGCTGGAATATTCCCAATTTCAAAAAGTGAACTTCCTGCTGGACGCATTTTCTTGGTTAATGAATATAAAACAGTTAGCTTTAATATTCTAATGCCATTCTTTGATGAGCAACAATACGTTCTGTGTTTGGATCCTGTCCACGTTCTCCTGCACTGCTACATTTTAACAAAGTGTTCTGTTACTGGGAATATTTTGCTCTCAGATAGCCTTCAGCAAAGTGATCAATGACCCCTTGCATTTTGTTACATTAATTGAGCCAGCTGAAGAATACACTTGAGGAGACAATGATATAAATCTGAATTTAGGTAGGCTTCTACACTGATTGGGAGCTCTGGGATTTTCCTCTTCCCAAGTGTTCTGCTTCATTTTGACTTGGAGCCTGGCAATACAGTTTTTAAAAGACAGTTATAATCAATGTGAGGTGCTTCCTACTAAGGAGTGAGATCATTGGTGGGGTTTAAACATTAAATGATGGGGCCACCAAAGGGCTCGGAATCAACTCAAAGTCATTCAAAGCACAATAAAAGTGAATAAGGTCTGAGTAATGATTCATGGTGGAGAGACCATGGACTGTCAAATCCTGCCTTGTGGATTACTGAACAGATTTCTTGGCAAGAAGCCACCCAGTCATGCTACTGCATGGGTTCTTTATTTCACCTGTCAAGTACTATATCTAAATATTCCATTAAGAAGAGTCACTCCAGCTAGAATTACAGAGTATTTTCTGCGCTCTATTCTGATTAAGAATGTCCATGAAAATATTAGCAGAGATTCACAGTAGAGAAACTTTGATTGTATTTCGTGATGCTTGAGTGTTGTAGGTTAACCTCAAGCACAGTTAAATACTAACATACTATTTCTGCTTCTGTAAATCTGCTTAGCAAGCTTGTACTTCCCTGTTCTGGCTGACCACACCCACACCCTGTATGCAAGGTTACAGAACACCATGTCACCATTCTACCCTGGTGGTCTGTCACACTACCCCACAGCTTCTCAAATCTCTAACTATGGTTGGTCATTTCAAGACAAAGAACCTAAAATTAATAGGTCTCTGCCAAAACTAACACCTGAGTGTCACAATGCAGTTGGTTACCATGGTGTGCTGTAGAATGTAATTGGTTAACTAAATAATGACATACTCTGCCTTGCTGAATCCGTATAAGCTCACTGCCACCTTTGTTCGGGGCCATTCTCTGCATTTCTCCGTGAGATCAGGAGATCAGGTTTGGCCCGGCCGTAAATAAAATCTCGCCTCGCTTCTATTTGGCACTTGGTGGTCTTTTTGACAATCACCCTGCTTCATTGAGGAAGACACAGAGATTAAGGGAGAAGTAGGGATTAAGGAAATAAATAGGGACACAAGATTTTTAAGTATAAATTTGTAAGTGTGGTGTCTCTGGTGAAATCGAAAGAAAATTTTCCTCCACACTGTATAGATAGGTGCCGAGAAAATGGACTTGTTAAGCAGAGCTGTTTTCTGAGCAAGCTATTTGTGGAGACAGGAAATTGGGCCGTATACCCCCAGGGGGGCTGCATGGGCCACTGTGGTCATGAACTGGCACAGCCCTTGGTAAGAGATATGAGCACGGCTGAGGGGTGGAGTTATAGAAGGACATACTGCCATGTAGAACATCATGTGACTCTTCCTCTGTGACACCCCCAGTGCTCCAGGAAATTTACAAAGGATCACCAAATACCAAGTGTGAGAGCACTTCTTATGGGAGACAGAGAGAGTGCTGCACCCAAGTCTGATGTGGGATGAACCCTCAAAGCCTCTACTTTTCTTCATGAGCAAAGTTGGAGAGAGGGAGGTAGAGACACGCGAAGAGTGCAAAAAAGTGCTGGAGCACTGAGCTGTTCCAGTTAGTGGAACTCGAGTTCAGAGCAAAATTATACCAAAACCTCTCAGGAAGTAGCTGTAAGCCTCGTTTTCTTTTCTTTTCTTTTTTTAATGTTTTTTATTTATTTCTGTGAGAGAGACAGCCTGAGCAGGGGAGGGCCAGGGAGAGAGGGAGATACAGAATCCGAAACGGGCTCCGGGCTCTGAGCTAGTTGTCAGCACAGACCCCGATGCGGGGCTCGAACCCACGAACCGTGAGATCATGACCGGAGCTGAAGTCGGACACTTAACCGACTGAGCCACTCAGGTGCCCCTGTAAGCCTTGTTTTCTGAGAAACTCTGAGAGACTCTGAGAGACTCTGCGAGGAGGAGCACTGTGCAGTATTTCTTAACATGTTTCAGTCTAGAGTGAGGGAAACAGGATGAAAGTGGAAGGCATTCTTTAAAAAAATTATTTTAAGTTTATTTTTGAGATAGAGAGAGAGAAAGAGCATGAGCAGAGAAGAAGCAGAGAGAGAGAGAGAGGGAGACACAGAATCCAAAGCAGACTCCAGGCTCTGAGCTGTCAGTATAGAGCCTGACAACAGGGCCTGAACTCACAAAGTGTGAGGTCATTACCTGAGTTGAAGTTGGACACTTAACAAACTGAGCCACCCAGGCGCCCCAGAAGTAGGAGGCATTCTAATCTAGCAATAGGAATTAGCGGTCAAAAAGGGAGTAGGAGCATCCAGGTATATGTAATGCCTACACTATGTTGGGCAGTGTGTTTGGCATTTTCTTCCTAACAGCCCTACTTTGTCTGTATTTTACTGGATAAGACTGTTGCTTAGAGAGTCATATGCTGATGAATGAAAGCCACACTCGAAGGCCATGTGTATTTCACTGCAAGTCTCCTTATTCTCTTTACTATAATACCTTGAAATTGAGGGAAAAAAGTTTTAAGGTTTGCAAAACCGTAAAACAAAACCTGTGTTGAAATTTGGGAAGTGGTGAAGGCTGTAAGAGAGTGGAGGGGGGAGAATGAAAAATGAATTCCTAGCTCCCTCCAAGGGTTTATGCCTCAGCCCCTAACAGAGATTCTATTCCCTCTGTGCCACTAAGTTCTGAGGGAGCATGTTTTTTTGAATGTTTCCATATTAGGGGCTCTTCCGCTAACAGTGGAAAACAGCTCAGGGCTAGTTTGCAGCTAGACTTGAGGATTTGCTGTAAAACTTCCTGCAACACTAGTAACTAGTATAGTGTGGAGGTTTCAGGATTGGTTACAGTCTGATAATTGGGAGTGATGAAAGGCTGGCTCCCCTCCTGTTGCTTGTATGTTTCCTTGTTCACAAGATACTGATGTTTGGAAACATGCTGGGAAGGGGAAACTCAGCCAGCAGAACTGGGATTCAAATTATAATAAAACCTCAATTTAGAAAATAAAATGTCATTCCAAATTCTTTCAGTATGAGCCATGCTGGAGCAATGTTACAGTGTATCTGCTGTGGGTTGAGTGAGCTATTTAGCTTTTTCTAAATGTTCTTGAACTCCCAGGTAAATAATTGGTGGATGGCTAAGCATGTGGAAAAGCCTGCCCTACTGCCTGGCTTTGGTTTTCTTACTTTTGCTATGTACGATGTGTTTAGTTCTCCAGGTCATTTTTCTCTTTGGAACCAGACCTTGGGAATTCTGAATGAGGCATCTTGACTGGCTCTGAGCTGGGAGTCCAGTTGCCAGTTTTAATGCTTCTACAAGGGTATCGATCCTTTCTGAGGGAGATCTTTCCCAATCTCATCTCTCCCCTGTGCTTCCCTGGCTATGCAGCCTGGTGAGGGTTGACAGCATAGATGGTGATAGACGCACACAATCCCCCAGCTCACCCAGCAGCGGATGGAAAATCAATGAGAATATTTTAAAATCTAAAATGTGAATGATGGAGGAGGGGAGAGAAGTAATCTCTAAATAGAAGTAAAGCTCTCAGGGCTACCAAAGTTTTAGTGGGCATTTAGTTGTCTTGCACCTAAAGATCTTGGACACAGTACCTCATCTAGGGGCTGAGAGCACCTGGAAGGCAACCACGTTCTTCTCTACCTGTCTCTGCGGGGGGGAGACCGCCTGGGGCATGATTGGGCCTGTCTGGAATTACGGAGCTAATGTTCTCGCTGCCCCAAAAGAACTCACAGAAACAGCCAAATGGGGAAAATATATTTCTTTTCTTCAGCAAGTCATAAATTTAGCACCCTTTCCTGATTTTTAGCTCTCTGATGGGCTAAACATGGGACTCAGAATCAGAAGATGTGGTTTGAAATGCCAGTTTTACCAGTCGTTGCCACTCAAAGCTTGCTGAGCCTTGATGCCTGCAGTTTATATATGAAAGTAGTATGTTCGCAGATTAATTGCAAGGCACACGTGAAAACACATTGAAACATACTAGACCCTTCTACTATGAGGTGCTGTTATATTCCTTTTCCTGTCTTGAAATGTGCATCTTTGGTGAGAGGTGCTAGCTTTATCACTCCTTGTTAGCCTAACGGGTTGAGTGGAGCTACTTTGCATTTATCTGCTTTTACTGTTTTGATTTAAAACCTACATGAGTCTGTCTACAAGGCGTATGATGCAAACCACAGCAGGATGGGCCTAAGCTATGACACCCAAGCTTTTTCTACAGATTATCAAATCATTCATTTCTTGTCAATGGGTTTGTCCAGATTGTATTAGTACAGTAGTTGAGGGAACAGGCTGGATTCTAATTCTAGTTCTGCCTCTTTCTAGCTATATAAAATTGGGCAACATATCTCATGCCTGTAAGCCTCAGTGGCTCTCATCCGTGAAATAGGAGCAAGTGTAAAGAATACACGAAATAATTTAGGGAAAGTACCTGCAGAGAGGATAGTCTTCAGTAAACAACAGACAATTTTAACTATCTCTAGGAAAATGTGGAGGATTTAACTAAATGGCAAAGAAGCCTCTGATAACGACAACAACAACAATAATAATTCCTTACTGTACTCAACAGATCTTAAACATAACACCAGGGACTTTACTGAATTATATAATATTTGCAGTATTTATGAAGTAGGTATTCTGTTTTCATTTTATAGATAAAGAGATCCAGAGAAAAGAAAATTAACTTTCTAGAGAGAGTAGGAGGTACTAACCTTTCCCTAGGTTGCTTTCTCACATATCTCTCTGTTTAGTTCATGTGCACTACCTGTCCCATTCTGACAGGATCCTGTTGCTTCATTTGTTTATTTGTTTCTTGTCTCTTTTTCATCCTTAGAATGATAGCTCCTTCAGGATCCCTGCCCCTCCTTCTTGGAGGCAGCAACGTGAAATCTGGGTGGCTAGGTTGGTTAAGTGTCTGACTTGAGCTCAGGTCACAATCTTGTGGTCTGTGAGTTCAAGCCCTGCATTGGGCTCTGTGGTGACAGCTCAGAGCCTGGAGCCTGCTTTGGATTCTCTGTCTCCCTTTTTCTCTCTGCCCCTCCCCTGCTCACACTCTTTCTCTCTCTCTCTCAAAATTAAATAAACATTAAAAAAATTTAGTAGGTGCCATAAATATTCAAGAAATGAATGAATGAATAAACAATTAACTAACGCTATTCTACGTTTTGCTTCTTTCATGGAGTTTCACAGGGTTGTTTGGTACGTCCAGCCCTAATCACAAATGTCATTGTTATTTTAGGTCTGAGTCCTTTTCTGATACATAAGATCTTGCTGGCAGGAGTCATGTGCACTGCATATTTTTATCTTGAGACCCCCGAATCAAGGTTTGGCATTAAAAAAAAAGTGCTTAAAGTTAAAAATTAAAGTCAATGTGTAAAGATTCAGTCTCGAAAGGGGCACAACAGATCAAACTGGAATTATGGTAAAGAACATTTTCTGGGGAACAATCTGTTATTCTGTAGAAATAAACAATTGTTGGACATAATGTTATGAAGAACTTAGGGAATGTTAATGACTAAAGAGATGCTAACTTGATATGATTTATGCTGAGGTCACTTCCCATTACTGATGCTGACTGATACTGCATTAATATATACCAGAGTGGGGTTTGCCTTCAAAAGATACAAATCCACTTTGACAGTCATTCTTGTGCTGTCTTATCTCTCTGCTGTCACATTCAGTCCTGTGACTTCTCTTATGAAGCTGCAGAAAACTATTTCTCCGAATGTCACTCCGCATTTTAGATTTGTATTTTTAAATTTTAAAAAATTGTTAACATTTATTTATCATTTTTGAGAGACAGAGAAAGAATGAGGAAGGAGCAGAGAGACAGAAACAGAATCCAAAGCAGGCTCCAGGCTCTGAGCTGTCAGCACAGAACCCAACCCAGGACTCAAACCCACGAACCGTGAGATCATGACCTGCACCAAAGTTGGAAGCTCAACCGACTGAGCCACCCAGGTGCCCTAAGATTTGTATTTTTAGAGCCCATCGAAATCAAGGATTCTCCCATATAATGAGTAAAGAATTTTCTTTGGGGGATATAGAGTCAAGATGATGTCAGGGGCTCCATTAGCTGCTAATTTAGGTTGCCTGTGATAAGCTTGAACTTTCTTGTTTGTGGTGATTCTTGTTTTTGTACTATTTGTTTAATATTTATAATTTATTTCTTGAGCACCTTTCATGTACCATACTAAGTATATAACATTTTCACAAATAAACTTTTATTTCTATTTATTCATTTATTTTTCAAATGTCTATTTTTGAGAAAGAGAGAGGACACATGCAGAGGAGGGGCAGAAAGAGGGGGCCAGAAGATCCCAAGCAGGCTCTGTACTGACAGCAGTGAGCCCAATGCAAGGCTCAAACTCACGAACGGTGAGACTATGACCTGAGCCGAAGTTAGACACCTAACCGACAGAGCCACCCAGGTGCTTCATAAATAAACTTTTAAACAGGAATAGTTCAAGGGCCAGCAAACCTACTATAAGGAGCCAGACAGTAAGTATGTTAGACTTTATGGGCTCCACAGTCTCTGTCATAACTATTCAAGTCTGCTGCTGTAATGCCAGAGCAGCCATGAACACATGGATAAACAGGCATGGTTGTGAACTTTATTTAGAAAAACAAGCAGTCGACCTGGGTTTAGCCCACGGCCATAGTTGGCCAACCAATGGAATAGTCAAAAACTTTCAGTAAACCGGTAAGTGGCATATAACCAATTTCAACCCATTGTTACGATGTACAGCTAATTTTTTTTTTCAGATTATTCATCTAATTATCAACAGCCCCTATGAGAAATACAGACCAAATAATGCTGGCTCTCAACTTTGGATGAAGGTTTTAATATTTGATTCCTCTTATGACAGAAGCATGAGTACAACCACTCTAAAAACGGTGACCTACAAAATATCATGCTGATACGGTACTTTTAATAATCCCAGAAGCTGCTTTCCCAGAAGATGTGCCCTCTTACGGATGATGATTCAGGAGCTACTAGGAGCCAGGGCACTTCCAGACTGAAGGTGGCAGACCCCACTGGCCCAGAGCAAGCCAGTCCCTTGGATCTCATGTCAGACTCTACGAATTCCCCTTTGTCAAATACTCCTCATATACAGCAGCCACTCTGCCGGATTTCTGGCTCCCACAGCTACCAGCTGTTGGACTTTGGGCCCCTTTCTATTTCTGAGTTTTAGTTTTCTCTTCAGTAAAAATGGTGAAAGACATTTTACCTATCTCCCAGGGTGATTGTGTGGATAGATTAGATCGTGTTTATCAAGTGCTTCTATAGTGTTTGGAACATGGCAAAAGCTGGACAAGCAAAGCTCATTTTGAAACTAACAATAAAAATCATTCATTACTTACTGCGCATCAGACCCTGTTCTAAGTGTTTCATTTACATATCAGTTCATTTGATCTCGACAACAGCATCATGAGGAAGGTGCTGCCGTTAACCTCCATTTTACAAATGAGGGAACTCAGATACACGTATAAGAGGCAAAGCTGGGATTTGATCCATACAGTTTGCCCCTCTCTGTGCTTCACCACGCTGGCTGCCATCGGAGAGATGGAAGTCCCTTGTCCTATCCATCCCTGAAAAGGCAACTGCTTCTTACTCCTCAGGTGGAAATATAACTGACACTGTCATATTTTCTCTTACAAAAAGGAAGAGGACTCACGCTGTATGCAGGTAAAGTAACACCAATCATGAACCTCTATCAATCTCTGACCCATCTGGAGGCCCCTCTTCCCACCACTGGAAAATGTTTCGGTTCTGAATTAGGATGAAGAATGGCTTTGCTTCAGAACAAGTGTTATAAAAGTTTATGAAAGATAATTGAATAGTATCACAGCTATACTTCCTGTGCATAAAAGCTAAATGATGTATGTAGGCCAGCCTGGTGTAACATTTCCCTAATGGGAAGATTCCTGTTGTTTCAGGCATTGATTTATAAAGGACGTTTGCTAGTGTTGCATATAGAATCTAAACAACACTGCACTCTGATGATGGGCTATTTATTTTAAATCACTGACTACCCTATTTAAAACTGTCTCCTTATTTCAGCATTTTGTATCACCTTCATATGCTTAATTTTCTCCAATATCTGACATACTATGTGTTTATGTTTATATACTGTGTATCTATTCTGTTTCTCTGCTCCTCCTTAGAACGTAAGCTCCACAGGACAAGGATTTTTGTTTTATTTGTTCACTGTTGTGTTCCTAAGTTCTGAAACAGTGCCAGGAACACTCAAGGCGGTGTTCAGCACATTTTATGGAATAAATGAATCGATGTAATTGTCACATATATAAGAAGTTCCCTTGTTCTTAGGCAGCTATGGCCTAAGATACATACCTCATCTCTGAGATATACTAGTACTGTCGGCAAGTGTGTGAGGAAGTAAGAGTATGTTACTGTCAGAGGCTTTAGATTAGATGCTAGGATTAGATTCCTGTTCTTCCATTTTTAAAAAATATTTATTTACTTATTTTGAGAGAAAGGGGGAGAGAGACAGAGAATGTGCACACAGGGAGGAGGGACAGAGCAAAGGGGAGAGAGAATCCTAAGCAGGTGCTGCACTGTGAGCACTAAGAGTTCACAAGGCTTGAACTCATGAACCATGAGATCATGACTTGAGCAGAAATCAAGAGTTAGATGCTTAATTGACCGAGTCATCTAAGGTACCCCTCCCTGTCTTCCATTTCTTGATTGGATGACCTTGAGGTTAAGGTTGCTAAATCTCAGACTCCTCACCTTTAAAACTGAGATGATAAATTATACCAATGCTATAGGTACAAATGTGATGATGTGCAACTCCCCCACCCCCCTGGGCAGGATACTTAGCATGTGGAACGGCATCCAGGATTCCCAGCCATCTGAAAGGTGGCTAAGTGACTACCACCCATGTATGTGGGACACACTATTTTCTGGATTCCATTGGCAGGAAGCAGCCTAGTGCCTGATATTAGCCGAAGAATCTCAGCTAGAATATTGAAACAGCGACTCAAACTGGGATAGGGAGGTTTGGAGGATCACTTGGGATGAATTTTCAAAACTCTCCATGCTCCTGGGGAGTTGGCAACGTTGCCTCCCTTTACAGTTTGAGTTGGGATGTGCTTCTGCACTGAAGGGAAGATGTCCTGCTCCTTGGAGTAAAATAAAAGCTGACAACAAATTTACAATACATCACTATGGTGTAATATGATCAAATCTTTCTGATGACTGTACATGGCATGCCTATGAACTACAGGACACAGGGATGAATCACTGCTCACTCAGGTGCTTTTGTGCACAGCATTTCCCTAGCATGACTATCTAACAGCTTACCAAGATGTTTTACACCCTTTTTAAAAAAGTTTGTATGTATTTGAGACAGAAAGAGAGAGAGAGAGCATGCGAGCAGGGAGACAGAGAATCCCAAGCAGGTTCCATGCTGTCAATGCAGAGCCTGCTGCGGGGCTCAATCTCATGAACCCTGAGATCATGACCTGAGCTGAAACCAAGAGTAGGGCGGTTAACCTACTGAGCCAGTCAGCCGCCCTAAAGGTGTTGCTACTGAGTGAAGACATTTCAATTGCTCTTTAGGGAAAAATGATTTTGTGAATTTTATCATTGCTAATTATCATATTTCAAGTCAGCTTTATGACAAATTGTTGTTTTTGAAAGAATTCTTTATATTCCTCAGTGTTACTAAAGAACTTGACTTAATACTGAGATCATATCGGGTCAGTTTAGCTGAGGCAGAAAGGTGACCTTGAATAAATGGAATTCTAATTACAGTAGCTTTACTGTCTTTATGAAAGGCAGTGGGACTGCCTTAAAGTGGGCTTACATTTGGGTATCAGTTTGTCAAAATGAGAGTAACTTCCTTTAATGCTACTAAGACCTTTTTAATAAAATGTTTATTTTTGAGAGAGAAAGAGAGTGTGCAAGCAGGAAAAGGCAGAGAGAGAGGGAGCCAAGAACCTCTTAATGACCATTAAAAATTATTTGAGAAGATAATTCATACTGTCACAGCCCAGAGTTTTTTGTCTTTTGACTAACTGGGCATAATAGGAACAGGGGTTTTCTTTCACTACCTTAGTCTTCATGATTAAAAAACTAAATTCAAGACTGCATTTTCTACTTGTGGTATATGCATGGATAATTGTCTATATCAAAGCATGTTTAGGATGGATACAATAAGCCTGATGTGATTTAATAACCATCCTTAATTATTCTGAGGAAATGAGTACAGTTGGGAAGGAGCCAGAAACAGAAACTATTCATTAGCTTAAAAGCCATAGTCCATAACGGAGTTTTCCATGTGTCTGAAGTTTGGGTCTGCATTGGATTCTGAGTGGCTCGTACAGACTCCTTGAGTTGGGAGAGCTCCCCCCGGAACACACAAACATCGTGTGAGGAACTGGTGCACTGATAAAGAGAAGATTATTATATGAGACATCTCTGCCTTTTGCCTTTAGTATCTCAAGGGTCTTGGTGAGGCACAAACACGCAGTATGCTTGCCTAAGAACAAGAAGGGTCAAGCACCCTTGATCCTGCCAATCTCTGTTTGTTAAGAGTGTTTGCACTTCATAATGCCCTCTTTCTATGAGACAAAGTCGGGAGCAAAGTAAAGTCAAGAACTGTCTGCAGAATGAAGTTGTGTTACCTTTGTCAAAAGGCTAATTGCTTTTAAGTATGTTTCCAGCATCCTTCAGTGATAAATTGGAAAGAGCCGGGATGCTTGAGAGGAAGGAAAAAGACTGTGAACACCAGACACGTCAGCTGAGGGTGCTGATAAAGGAGAGACCTGGCTCAAGACTGTGAGGAAGAAGTGGTAGCCCATGAGCCGGTGCTGTTCACCATATTTTTGAGTAAGGGAATTATTGAGACACGGGGCTTCTACCGATTTGAGCAGGACTTCAGATGGGACTTTTTGGCAAATGTAGAAATCTCTGCCCTTGGTAATGCATCGAATCTTATCTAGTCACACCCTTTGTCATAAGATCCTTGCCTCAGCGAAAGGGAATGAAGAGCTAAATGTAAATTGTACTGGCTGTGGTGTGCCCTTCTTTGTAACAGAAAAGGAAACAACTTTGAAATGGCTCATCTAAATATGGCACCACACATGTAAAGACCTTAAGGACTAGTGTTTTTGGTTGCTCAAAGGGATGGATTTTCCTAATTTGCTTGCAACGTTTACTGGGAATGAGTCCCAGAACTGGCCCATTGCAAAGTGCTAGATGTCACTAAGAAATTCAGATTGCCCATATATTACTATCACAATTCCTTGTTTCTCAACATGAAGGGAACTTAATCCTATTATCATTCCACATGTTCTCTGCTTCTCCCACTCCCCACAGTGGACTGCCATTCTCCACCACTGCCTCTTCATGCTCAGGGCATGATTTTCCATTTGGTTTCATCGAGAGAAGAGAGATCAGCTTGTGAGAACTAACCACCTATCTGATAACCTAAAAATAATCTGCAAACATGATCATCCTTATCTGTCTTCCTATATCATTCATTCCTTCTTTAATTGACTCATTTATCCATTTATTTGACATTCATTGATACTTCTGTGTGCCAGACACTGCGAGGTGCTGCAAACAGATCAGTGAATTTGACTCAATCTCTGCTGCCAGGAAAGGAAAGAAGCCCCTTTTCCCTCCCCAAGGTGATTGCTTTGCCTGCGCTCTTTCTGGCATTCCTTTGCATTTCCAGGGCCGTGCTCAGTCAACAGCGAGTCTGGCTCGCGTATCTGCAATACACTCCTCCCACTCTGCTAGTAGCTCTTTCCCATCAGGATTTGAAGGCTTAAGGTTTCTCCTGTATTAAGCAGTAAACAAAATAAAATAAACAAAAATACCTTTTTTTCTGCGTGTCATCACTATGCAACCCCCCCATCCACCCTCTCTCTTATAATCAAATTTGTTAAAACAGCTGTCTACTCTTACTCTCTGTCTGGTTTTCCCCTCATCAATTCATTCACAATTTCACGAAATCTAATTTAGTTCCTCTAATGCTTTATGGGAATTGTACTCACAAAGGTGACCAATGCCTGTCTGGGGTGCTTTTTCAAGTTCTTATCTTTACCTCTTTCTATTGACCTCTGTGGAAAGTCTCCTTTGGCTTTTTTTTTTTTTTTAATGTTTTTTAATTTATTTCTAGGGGAGAGAGAGAGAGAGATAGCGTGAGCAGGGGAGGGTCAGAGAGAGAGGGAGTCACAGACTGAAACAGGCTCCAGGCTCTGAGCTGGCAGTCAGCCCAGAGCCCGACGCGGGGCTCAAACCCACGAACTGCGAGATCATGACCTAAGCGAAAGTCGGACGCTCAACCGACTAAGCCACCCAGGCGCCCCTCCTTTGGCTTTTGTGACTCTACTTTCTCCTGGCTTTCCTCCTCCCTCTCTGGCAATTCCTTCTGTTTATTTTATAGGCTCCTTCATCCCTTCTCCCCAGAATTCTAGCCTCTCCTGGGTTTCTTTTCTATTCCACAGTTTCCCCCAGAATCCCCAACAAACCATCTGGACACTGATTGTCCAAGGTCTGTGTTTCTTCTGAGGCCAGGTGTTTCTTTTGAGCTCTAAATCTATACTTCACACCGCACCCTTGTGTTCTCTAGACACTTGAAATGCAACATGGGCAAAGCTGAATTTAATATGCCCACTGCCCTGAGACGTTTTTTCCCACTAATTGTCCTCTTTTAGGGAAATTACACTATCCAATTAATAATAACAATACCTAGCATTTATCATTTCCATGTTCCAGGCACGATGCACAGTGCTTTATCTGGATTTTTACACTAAATCCTAATAATTACCTTGAGAGATGGGTTCATTATTATTGTGCTTTTTACAGAATGTGCAAAGTGAGTCAAATTAACTTGCTCATCTTACGTAGTCAGTGGCCAACCCCGGCTCTGCTATAGTGCACGAGTCTCCAGAATGCAGACTGTCAACTATCATACTTCTTTCTCAATGGCTCAAGTGACTTATCTTTGATTCCCTCTGTCCTGCTTTCTACACATCTACTCACACCAAGTCTATTGATTAGATTCTAAATGTAACTTATGTTTTCTATTCTTACTGCCATTTACCTTATAATGTGAAGCCTTTGTAGAATCATTCCGATTATTATCATCCATATTGTTGCAGCCCTCTCCCAGCTAATGCCCTTGACTTTGGTCCAATCTGTTGCCTAGATCAAGACAACGATCTTCCTCAAGCACATATCTGATGATAATATGCCTCACCTTGCAGTCTTTTGATGACTTTGCATAGCCCCTTAGAATATTGTCTAAATCCTTCAATATCTTAGATAAAGATTTTGTTTCCTGGTCCCTGCCTGTCTCATTAGACTCATTTTTTATTGCCCAGTTTTAATGAGCTATGTGCACTCCTCCGGGCTGATGGCGCTCTTTCCGGACCCCTGGCCTTCCCTCGCATAATTCCCACTGCATAAACCATCTTTCTTCCCTTCTTCACCCACAAAACTTCTATTAATTTACAAGGTGCAGCTTAAGAATCCTCTTTTCCAGAAAGCCTTCCTGATGCCCATCTGCGCCTAAGCCATCTAGGTCAGTAGAACTAAAAGAATACCATTCTGTTCTTTTTCTGATAACATTTATTCCTTTGTGGCTTTAATTATCGATTTACTTTCCTGATTTTCCTATTGGACTGTGAACTTTTTGTAATCAGGAACTGTAACTTGTTCATGTTTGTATCCTAGCCGGTAACACAGAGCCTGATATATACTAGGTTTTCAATTAAATCATAAATGAGTAGGTGCAATTCTGTCCTTACTTCCACTCTTTTCCCATTCCATATAATAACACATTGGAAGGAATTGTAATAATTTAAAAAGGATAACATCTCCACTGTGTACCACAGTTGGTTTATACAAAAGTGTTGATTTGATTGCTCTTGATTAATTTAATATAGAAATGGCTGGAGATCCAACCTAGCGCTTTATAGTCTCTGGTTAAATATTTCTCCCGTAAATCTACCCTGAATCTGAGCCCATTCTCATCTTTCCTGGTAAAACAGAAAATATATCAGTGGACGTTGTTTCTCCTGCCCTCCCTCCCCCACATTTTCTGTATGCATTGTCTTTCACGTTTGCTGACTTGAATCAGTCACAAAGCCAAACTTCTACTAGAGCAAGATGGAAGGATGTCAGTCCTGCATGGTATTGGAGGCTCCAGTTACTTGACTTTACAAATAATCCTTAAAAATTCACGGGGTGCTCTGCATTTACCCTGCTTCTGTTCTCTCTCACTCTCACGACGGTGTTGCCTTTCTCACTGAGTCACAGCTGCCTTCTCTAAGCTCAGAGCTGCTGCCTGCAGAAAATGTGCTGAGTTCTCCCATAGCCATAAATCCTGATAAAGCTCAGACAACAGCAGCGCAGAACGGAGAAGCACAGGATGCTTTACCTCCTTGCAGTCACTACACAATCATGCTCAGGCGAGCTATGCTAGAGGGACAGCCTCAAGTCACTAGTGCTGCTTATGAAAGGCTGCAGGATTTTCTTTTCCAAAAGGACTTTTTTTTTTCCTATTTTTATTTCAACTAAACAGGGCTGTCAGGTGTTTTGCGTTATTCACTCTATTTTGTGTGCACATTTAGGCTTGTTTAATTTTCTGAGCGAATTTAATTTGTAGTTGAAGTTCTCATGCACCTTGCATGCGGCTACGAAGGGCTGTGTTTGACTCTGGTGGCAAGGCCATGGCTTCCCAGATTTAGATAAACCCACTTACTCTTAGAAACTTCCCTCTCTCCTTGGCTCATTCTTCTTTCTTTATTTTCTCTTCCGACTGGAGTCAAGGCTTCTACTATACCTCTGTCTTTGGCCCTCTGGCCATGTTCCAAGAGGGGGAAATAGGTCTTTTTATCCAGCAAAGACTCCAGTTCCCTTCCAGCCTCCTAATTATAAAGATTCTTTCAGAACTCGGTTTTTGTCAGTCTGCCCTTTGCTCTCTTTGGATTCAACCCAAGTTACACCTTCTTTCCATTATACTAATGATCCCCGAAAGCACATATTTGATCCTGACCACTCCACTCACGATGTAAAATTTTCCAAATCCTAAATACAGTAAAAAATTATCCTCCTCTGACAGTGAAAGTTTCAGACAGTGCTTTTGACATCTTTCCCTCAATGTTTCTCTCAACAATTCCACCATTTGCAGGTTCCAGAAAAGAACTACTACTAGAGTCATATTTGGCCCTTCCGTCTTCCTCATCCTTCACTCCCAGTCCTTATTCATTCAGTCACTTATCAGTATGTTCCAAGGCACCGTGGACACAAACACAAATGGGATAATGTTGCCGCCACTGTGGAATGCGCGATCTGGTGGCAGAGACATCTGAACAAATTATTACAGCAACACAGTGTCCTGCCCAGATGTGAGAACAAAGTGCTACTGGGAGGAGGGAGAAACCTCAAGTGCTGGCTGCCAGTGCGCTCTGGAAAGCCTGCTCTGAGAGGTGATCAATGAGGGGTGGGTTAGAAGCGCCAGGTCCGAGAAGGGGCTGCAGAAAGCTTCCAGCTCAGAGTTCGCACGCTGGCTTGGACGCGAGACAGAGAGGGGCCAGTTTAGGAAACTGCTCGTGGAATGGGGTGCTGGGGATTGAAGATGGGTTTGGGGGAGTAGGCAACAGCTCATAAATGTCCCGGTATGCCATGATAACGTTACATTACGCCTGTAAGACACAGGATATTGGCGATTCCAGCCACCGTAGGGATGTTATCGAGTGTGCATTTTGGGAGGATCTTAGCAGCACTCTGGTGCTGATGACCCAGAGGAGGGAGATAAGGGCCTGGAGACTAGTTGAGAAGCTCTGGCAAGAGCCTGGAGAGGCAGGAGCTGGCCTCTGGGTCTGCCTCCCAGAGGGGCAAGGAGACACAGGTGCGGAGGAAGTAGTGCGAGAGAGAAGACGTCAGCTGTGGGAGAACTTCAGTGGAAAACGTTGCAGGTATAATGGTATGAGGAGAACAGGGAGCTTTGAAAAAGGCATTTAAAGCACAAAAAGAAGGAACAGCTTATGGTCCCATAAAGGGACAGACAGAGGTCACCAAGGCTGCAATGGAAACTCCAAGGGCAGCTCAGTCACTTTGTACATGCTCTTCCATGGCATTGCTCAATGGAGAGACCATGGAGCCACCAGCCAGGTGCTGGTGGGGAAACTGCACTGGGTTTCTGGTCTTATCGATCCATTCCCAGCCTGCGTGTCCTCCACATTTATTTCCCATGTCTCTCTATCACGGACCATTGGCTCACATCTAGCTGATCTCATCAGAGGTCTTCAGATAGAACATGCATTTTTAAATTCTGGGCTTTTTTCTCCTATTGATAATACTGTCACATCTTTCCTTTCTCCCTCCTTTATCTGGGAGGATCTCTCTTCCCTCTTTCTCTTGAACCCTCTGGACCCCTCTCATCCTACCAGCTCCAGGAAACTCACTTAAGCCTCCACCAATCCCACCTTTATTTGCTTTTCTCTTGCCCTTATGGTTGATACTATATCAGCTCTGGAGCGGGAGTGTGGGTTCAATCCCGGCTTTGCCACAACCAGCTGTGTGACCCAGAGTAGGACACTTAGCACCCCCCATGCCTTCACATTCTCTTCTATAAATAGTTACTACTTCCCAGCATTGTTGTGAGAATGTAATGAGTTAGTTCAAATAAAACAGTACAGAATACATAGTAAAAAGTCTGTGACACTTAGCTTCTGTTAGGTATGTAAGTTTTGTATTACACTTATATTTCTCTCTGGGCACGTAGTAGGAGCTCAGGAAGTATTTACTAATTTGATCTTACTAATATGCTGTTAGATGATCCTGGAAAATCTATCTCTATTATCACCTCTAAACCTTGTCTTCTTCAGGAAAGAATTACCAGTTTATATTTTTGCTGTGTCATGAATAAGGAGGGAGCAAATGACATTTCAAATATAGCATACATTTAAGTACAGTAAATACGAATTACTGAATACTTCTTATAGACTAGGCATTGCCTTGTAGCAATCTTATGAGCAGGTATCATTCGTATCCTATTTTACATATGAATAAACTGAAGTATCAAGAAATAAAATAAATTATCCAAAGTAAAAGAGCAGGGACTTATGTTTTTCTTTCTTTCTTTTTATTTTTCTTTCTTCTACTTTAGGAGAGAATGAGGGAGGAGAAGGGTAGAAGGAGAGAGAGAAAGAAAAGCCCAAGCAGGAGTGGAGCCCGACGCGGGGCTCGACCAGGACCCTGGGATCATGACCTGAGCTGAAATCAGGAGTTGGATGCTCAACTGACTAAGCCACCCAGGTGCCTCTATGTGTTTCTGACTCTAGAGCTCATGCTCACCTGTCTTCCAATACATGTCCAATACATGGGACCTCTTGATCCAACTGCAGCCCAAGGTTGAGACGTGAGATGCACAGATAGGTGTGAAAGAGTCAAGAGTGGAGAGGGCACTACAGGTGGGAAAAAATTGCATGAGCAAGATTGTAAAATATAAATGAGACTGGTATGTGTGGGAGAATCTGGTAAGAGACAACCTGAATTGGCGGGGAAGGACTTATCCTTATTCGAAGGAATTGACGGGGAAGGACTTATTCCTTATTCGAAGGAATCGACTTATCTGTGTTTACAGATAAGTCTGCTCTTCTGTGTTCTGTGTAAGTGACTTACTCTGTGGGAGGCTTGCTATCCAGCCTGAAGCACACTGTTCACCCCTCCCTGTTGCCTCTTCTGCGCATGTGCACTCTAACCTTCTCTTTTTCCAGCTGTTTCTAATGGCGATCTTTGATATCACTAGAAGTTCCTTAAGATAGTGACTATCCCTGGTTTTCCAGAGCAATGCCTGACATGAAATTGGCACACAATAAATGTATATTGAATTGAAGAAAGAATGGATAAAACAAAGCCAAAATAATGATGAAAGGGTCAGACTTTAGAGAGGTTAAGAGCTAGTCAGAGGAGATTGGGGATATTCCTTTTGAAAGAGGATGATGTGTGCAAATTGCTTTAGGAAAATTAGTCACATAGGGGCACTTAGATAGATTTATTCTCATCTTTATACCTCTGCTGACACTATTTTCCTTCCCTGAGTTGCTATCCCCCTACCTCTCTGGCCAGCCTGTCCAGTGCAGCTCTCACCTTACAGAGGGTATTTTAAAAGCTCATCAGAAAGCCAACAAGATTTTGTACAAAAGGTAAATTATTATTTGAGTCTGCCATATTTCTAAGTTAGCCTGTCCTGTCTGGGAGGGGAATTCATCATAAAAAGCCTTGCCTACTCACATAGTCACCATCATACTGGGTAATTGCCAGTGTGGCTACTTTGGAATAAAACAGGGATTCAGTAGGGGCTTTGGTATCGGGGTTATGGGTTCGAGCCCCCTGTTGAGTGTAGAGATTACATAAAGTGGAATAAAATAAAATATTTTTAAAAGAGGATTCAATAAAAAGGCAAGAAAATTGCAATTAAAATCAGAGAAGACTATAGCATAAATTCACAAAAATTTTTCACGGAGCAAAATGATACTGGAATCAACCAAACCCCAAAGTAAGTGTGCATGTCATTTGCACAAATAGTTAGCAACTGGCTCTCCACAAAAAAAGCGAGACACTGAATTATCATATTTGCTGATTTCTGTAGTTTAAAAAATGACACCCATGGCCAATTGTAAGCAACCACCACGACATTACTGAATGCAGAGCTGGGAAGACACGCTAACAACCTACTCTTCCAAAGCCTGTATTTTTTGGCTGCAATACACGACTATGTATACATACTTTTGGAAGCCTGCTATATGCCGGACACAGTGCTGAGATCACTGAGGATACAAGGTCCTACTCTTAAGGATGTTAGTGGCAGTAGGAATGTGGACAGACTAACAATAATGATGCTAAGAATTACTAAATTAGCAGTATATGCAAAGTATTACAGAAACATAGGTAGGACATCTAACATACATAGTTATAGCTAGGCATTTAGTTACATAAATCTGCCTGAGTTATTCAGGGAAGGCTTGGTGGGGTACCTGGGGGCATCATTTTATCTGAGACTCAGAAGATAATTGGGAGTTTACCAAATGAGGGGCATTCTGGCTGAGAGAACAAATTCAGAGAATAACAAATAATTCAGTATCACTACAGCATAAAGTATAAGTTAGGAGAGCCACAAGAGAATAAGCTGAAAATGTAGGAAGGAGGCAGGATCTTATTTGTTAATGCTAAGGTGTTTAAATTGTAGGCCTCAGGGAGCCATACGAATCACTTGGATAACAGATCTCTGTGTTAGAGCAATGCCCTAGTGAGCAGTGTGCAGAATGATTTGGGGGAGACTGAGAGGCCGCTGAGGTGTGTGCTGAATTAGAGCAGGTGGTCAGTGGTCAGCGAGGAGAATGGTAGCGTGAGTGGGGTACGTAAAATATGAGAGGAGCTGGAGTCACTCAGACCTGGGTATACAGGGCAGAAGGCATCTTAGAAGGACTCCCGGATTTCTGGGTTGGGACTATCAAATAAGAAAGAAAGAGGAAGATAGGAGTTTATGAAGAAAATAATGGGTTTAGTCTCAGACATATTGGATTTGATGCACTTTCATGGTGTCCAAAAAAGAATAAAGTGTTTGCTAGAGCTGTGTGCTGGAGACTCATAAGTGAGCACGGACGAGAGCAGGGAGAATGACAAAGGGCAGGGTTGTGGAGGCAAGAAGGGGTCAGACGCAACAGGGCCAGACTACCTCCACCGGACAACTTCTTTTTGTCACCCAGCTGCAACGACACCAGCACTAGACTGTTCTGACCCTGCCCCTGCCCAGCCATCTCCCAGTCCCTCTTCTGTGGAGCTCTCTTCTTCCTCTCCTGGTCTTCTTAGTGCAGCTTTTAGACCTTCTGTCCATCTTTATAGGATCAACTCAATGCCACATACTCCACAAAGCCTGCCTCCTTTCTCCCCCATTTCACCTCTCTCCTCCCGACGCTGTGTCCTCTATCCAGAACATGATGGGCTGCTCGGGATCGTGTGTGCACATTGCCAACAGTGAGCTTCTTGATGGTGAAGAGTTCATCTCTTTATGTCCCTGGACCCTCCACCCTTAGGACAGTGCTAGATGATTTTAGGATTATGGGTGGATGTTTCATTAAATTGAGGAAGATATTGAATATAAAATGCCCCCCTGCACAATTTTGCTTGGTGTTGACCTTGCTCTAGCTTTATATTTCTCACCCTTCCCCCAACCCATAAAGAAAAGGTAAAGGAGCCTAAAGACATGGTACTGGCCCAGGCTTCCTCTGTCTGGAGATTGGGAGATCTGCTTGCAGCTTGAAGAATTCACAAGAGGCTCTGTAAAGCATTACAGTTTGTCATTATCAAGGTTAGCTGATTTTAAGGTGTGTGTGTGTATGTGGCCAAATTAAGAATGCTGTAGGAGTACAGGTTTTTCCCTTTTTGTAGGCATATAGGAAAACTTATTTTTCTCTACTGGTGAAATTATGGCTTGGAGACACAAATATAAAACTAAGAATAAACAATGTTCATCTAACCAAGGGACACAAAGCACATAACTTCAGGGGATTTTCACTGAGTTGGTTTATGGGGTATGTACAGAGTCTTTCCTCACACAGGATGTGAATGGGAAAATGCAAAGCTATTCTCCGACAATAGAAATAAGATGGCTCATTTAGATACCTGTGTGCCACGTGAAAACAATCATACTTTTCTTCCAGCGTAGACACCTTTATTCTATGAAGGATATAGTTGAGCCCAGACAAATGAAGCAAATTAAACAATTAGAAATGAAAAAAAAAAGATCTGTGAAAATAGTCACAGTAAAACATGAGAAACCTCGGATTTAGGCCTAATGCTGAATAGTTTAGTATCTTTAATTTGCCTGGTAAGATTAGTCATTGATTAAGCTCCCAAGACAACTTAAAGGATTCTGTGCTTCCAAATACCAGCTCTGCTGCCTGATTTTATACCATTATGCCTCCTTCCCATCCCTTATGACCCCTCCAGCATCTTTAAGGATTTTCCTTGTTCAAGGTTTTTTCTTAAAAAGTAAGTCAATTAGGGTGCCTGACTCTCAGTTTTAGCACAGGTCATTATCTCCTGGTTCTGTGAGTTTGAGCCCCACATCAGGCTCCGTGCTGATGATGTGGAACCTGCTTGGGATTCTCTCTCTCCCCCTGCCCCTTCCTTGCTCATACTGTCTCTGTGTCTCTCAAAAATGAATAAATAAACGTTAAAAAACCCTTGAAATACCTTTTAAAAAAAAAGTAAATAGCACTGGAGGCAGGACTTGGAAGGAGACATGAGAAGAGAAAAGACACATTTAAGCCCTTTCTTTATCTCAGTTCTCTATTTTGCAGAGAACTGGAGTGTGCCAAAGGGCTGGAGATCAGTGAGAAAGGACAGGCAGGAAGGAGGGGTGGTGGAGAGGACAGGTGGGAAGAGAGCAAAGATGAATTTTGTCACATGCATCTCACTGGATTTTAACAAGGAGTCTATGAGCAATTGTTATTCCCTTTTTATTGATGAGAAAATCAAGGCTAAGAGAAACTGAATCAATTTTACCCATTGTCTTTTACTCTGCTATTCTCCTTGAGAATTTCAATTTCAACACTTTATATAAAGGCAGAGTATAAATGATATATACACATGTATTTCTGTAATTATATACAAAAGATCAGGTAAAAACATAAGAAAAAGAATATAAGCAAATGCTAATAAACTATGGTTTGGGGAGGTGGGGTAAGACACGCCTTTTTCTTATTCCTAGTTTTCTGTGTTTCCCATAATATGCACGATTGCTTCGTATTGTCATCAACAATAGCAATAGCAACAACAACAAAAGGCATGTATCACTTTAAAAAGAAAAACTGTGGGGCGCCTGGGTGGTTCAGTCAGTTAAACATCCGACTTAGGCTCAGGTCATGATCTCATGATTCCTGAGTTTGAGCCCTGCATAGGGCTCTGTGCTGACAGCTCAGAGCCTGGAGCCTGCTTCAGATTCTGTGTCTCCCTCTCTCTCTGCCTCTTCCCTGCTCACGCTCTGTCTCTGTCTCTCAAAAAATAAATAAATGTTCAAAAAAATTTTTTTAAAGAAAGCTGATTTGTTTCCTGGGCTAGCAATGTTTTTCTGGTAAGGTAGAAGGCTGGTAAGAAATGTATGGAAACAAAGACTGGTATTTTAAAGGCTTCTTTAGTCAAATAAAACCCATACCGAAAAATTTGCCATAAACTCAGAGCTTCTATTTGGACTCTGTTCCACAGTTTTCCCACCAGAGAAAAGAAACTAATTAGAACGACTGAATGCAAAAGAAAACTGGTAGTCTGATCCATACAATGTTCTGTGGATCCCTGTGGAGATAAATACTTGCACTGAATGTGTGTATCCATAGTATAGTCTGGTACCAAGATGTGTCAGTGCCTCCAAAGCTCCGAAGGATCCAATCAATTCTTTTGAAATACACAGTCAGTAATGGAGATATTTTATCTACACAATGCTCCACATGTGAATTGGCACTGTGTGAATAGAGCTGAAATGTGACAGATGGGACCATTTAAACCTTATCTCCTCAATATCAAAACATCCAATTATCAAGCAAAAGATTTAGTCAATCAGACAAATATTTTTCTACCCAGGTCCAAGCCTGGATTTTGAGTAATTTATTTCATTGAACTTGCCAAATATTTAGTCAGTTTCCTAAAAGGTATTTAAATCTCTAAATAATAGGGAGAAAAAAAGATCTGATTTGGATTTTCTGCATGGGGGATACAAGTTGAAAACAAACAAAAGTGCACGTGTGTCCCTTACATATAAATGCTCTTTTATTTCTTTTTTAAAACGGACTTCTCTTAGGCTATGCACATTTGACTTTAATAACTTGATTAGAAAGACCTGGCCCAGACAGAGTGTTTATTAAAATGTAAATTAATCTTGCCTGAAAGAAAAAATATGCAGAGAAAATATTGAAATAAAAGACCCTGGGTTATAGTAGGTAGAGCTTTGAGCCTTTTGAAGATTTAAGAAAAGAACAATTTTAGGAAAGAAAAAGGCCAAACGAGAGGTGCATTGATTTTGGACAAAACTGGCTCTCCTCCTGCCTGGCTCTCAGCCCCACTCAGTGATCTGGGCAACTTGCGTCTTCTAGGCTCAGAGCCCTGGTGCTGTGCTGTCTCCCGCCAGGGCGTCCATTATGTTCACCCATTACCCTTTCCTTCTTTGAAACATATCTCTGGTTCACACCTTACTTTAAGTTCTCTTGATGGAGAATCTTACTGACTCATGCCTGAATCACTACCAACCATTTCCAGAGTGGCCTTTCTGCCAATGGTCTCCTGCCCCCCGAAATCTCTCATCCACACATTGGTCACCAGCCCAAAATCATGTTGCTCACTGCTGCTTCCTGCTCATCACCCACAGCTCCTTTCTCTGCCTGATAGTTGGGATCCTCTACAGCCCCTTCTCTGTCTCTGAACCCCTACCCCCACTCCCATTAATACAATTTTCCTTTTTACTGCTCCCCCAAATATGTCACTCATTTTAATCAACCAAGTCACTCAATACCATAAAAATCCCATTCCGTGTGCCCTTCCTTGTCTCCTTTCCAAACCCATAACATTCTCATCCCAGCCAGGTCCTTTCCGTGTGGAGTACTGTCCTCTTGACTTTAACTTTCCAAATGAGCTCCATCCTTTCAGAGCATTTTCAAATGCCACCTCTTCCATGAAGCCTTCTTTGATCCCTTTAGCCCCATAATTTTCTTTCTTTTCTCTGAACTGCCATCGCATCTGTAATCACGACTGAATTTCATGACATATCACTTAAATGCACTTCTATTGATTTATATGCCATCCTGTGTTTCTTAATGAGGGTGTTGCTGGCATTTGTGACAGGGCACTTGTTCAACATGCAGGCCAGTCTTGCACATTTCAGGGCATTTGGTGCCCCTCACTCTTGAATGCTATAGGACAGTGATGTTATTGTGACAAACCGAAATGCTCTGAATACATTCCCAAAAGCTTTAATTAAAACTTTAATCTCCCTTTAAAGTTCCTTAGAGAGATTACTATATCATATACACATTGGTTCAACAACTAAGCTGTTTAAATGGTGACTGTATATAGTATTTTAAAGAACAAATCTTTAATTCTCTTACTGTTGCCAACAGGTTACAAGACTAGGAAGAAGGCTAACTGACGGTCAGGTGTTAATCACTGTTCCATTTCATAAGATATTTCATTGAACCCCATACCAAGTCCGGATGCTGCTATTTATCTTCATTTTATAAATGAGGAAACTGAGGCTCACAGGGTTCTGCTTATTGAAGGTCATCCTATTTGGTTAGAGACCTGGCATTTAAGCCCAGGATTGTTTGGGGCCAGATCTTTGACTTTTCTCCTACCCCCGGCCTCTGCAAAGAGCCTATCTGTAACAGCTTTGAAATAGGAGTGTGAACATGTAACATAATTAGCCATTTAAAGCACATTATTAATGCTGATAGGTACTAATGACTATAATTGAAAAGAAGGACATTAGTCCAAACAATTTTTTTTCAGAATTTATAACAAGAATATAAATTGGAGCCTAATGAACAAATTTATTTTCTGACCCTCTTTGCTGCCGACATTAAACCATGTTTGATCTCTAGTTGAGATGTACATAATCTTTACTTTCTTACTGTATTTGTTAATGTTTGTCTTGGCAGATGGTCAACAGATCTCTCTAAATTTCCCTTAATCAAGTTTTGGGTAATGGATGGCCAAACATGCCCTGTATTAGCTAACAGTGCTAGACCCAAATCAATAGGGATCTAAGAGCTGGCAGTTCTCACATCTTCTCTGTCTAGTATCGAGGTATCTTCAATAATAAAAGTTCTACAAATCAAATCTCACAGTATCATTGAAGATATTGTATATACTCTTTTTAAGTTGTAGTTTCTTATGCATTTCATGCATATCTACAACACCTATATTTATTATAGCTCATTTCAGTGTGTGCCCATATGTCCAATTAAAATTCTTCATATCTCAGCTAATCTAGAGTGTAGGAAGTAATAGCATGTATAATTTATATGCATACTTTTTAATATGCTTCCTCAGTTTCTATCTATTCACACAGGAAGAACTGCATGTCCTGCAGGGAGGGAGGGGGAGAGAGAGAGAGAGAGAGAGAGAGAGAGCAAGAGAGAGAGAGCAAGAGCCAGTACTGTTGATTTCAAGTTTTCTTTTTCAGCTATGAGAATAAATGTTTACCATGTGTTTATTCTGTTTAGCAGAGAAGGGAAAGGAACGGAAGACTAAGTTCATATGTAAATATAGCTGAATGTGTATATAGTACAAAAGTATTTTATTCCTATAGTGTCTTATAAGCCTTTTACACTCTAACAAAGTTACACTCCATCCACTAATAAAACCAATATTCAACTGTAACCACATCCACATTTGATGATCTGAAACCATAGAGGGATTTTTAGTTATGCTTACCAGGAAAAACACATTTAAAAAATAAATCATTTTTTGTGACAAACCAACTGAGCTTGGTGTTAGCCTTTTTATCAGAACATTTCCTGAGCAAAGTGCATTTTCAGCTTGTGTATGCTGGGACATTTTGCAGGGAGCTGGGGGAGAGAGTGATAGAAACTTGCCCCACTAAAACTAGGAAGTCCAGGAACTGAACCCCTCTCATTTATACATCTCAGTGAGCATGTATAACTGTGGAATTATTGCTTTGACTCATCTTTTCTCAAACTACCTTATCAAATCTTTGTCATGAAACAATTCTTAAAGATATCCAGCTGCTCCCCACAGAAGCCACAAATGGTGTGTTTGGATAACATTTCCCAGAGAAGTCACAGACATTTTAAAGGTGGATTTCTAGAGTTTCTGTTTATATTTCCTTCTATCTTAACAGCACCTACACTGATACCTGCTGATATGCTATCACATTTTCCCCACCTATTTTTAGAGATGGATTTAGTATGTAAAGCAGAAGGTTATACTGTGAAACATTTGCGTGGTTGTATTTTGATTTTGCCATCAGCTAAGTAAGGCAAAGTGGATCCCATCCTGCAAGGGACTCTAGCCTACATTTCTTCTGTGGACTTGGAGGCTTTGGTTTGCTTACCTGCTTCCTTGAAGATACTGTGCTGTTGAAACATCTATTAGAGGCCTTTGAATTCATAGTCTTGTTCTGTTGGGTTGAGTCATTTTTCCATGTCTTAGAGTTTTCTTTAGGATCTGAAGGAATGGGGTTTAAGAAGAGGATCCTAGCTATGAATCCATAGAGGACGGTGGCCAGTATCATTGGCATAACATAAAAGACACCGAAGTCCATTAGGTAAATAGGTGAGTAGTAATTCCTGGAGATCTTGTAGCCACAGGCCACCACAATAGCATCTTTGTAGGTGCTAATATTGAGATCCAGCAAGAAGAACCAGAGCATACAGTAAATCGATGTGAAAGCCCAGACAAAGATGATGATCTTTTTGGCTCTGGAAAATGTGCAGAGAAACTGGGCTTTGATGGGGTGACAGATCGCTATGTACCTCTCAATGGTAAAGGCTGTGATGGAACAAGAGGAGGCATTAATGCCCAAGTACTGGAGGTAAGTGATGCAGAGACATCCCACATAGCCGTAGACCCAGGACCCATAGATACTGTCTGTTATGTTGGGGAGGCCCGCAGCCACCAGGACCATGAGATCGGCTACTGCCAGACTCACCAGGTAGCAGTTTGTGGGGGTCCTCATGTGCTTGGTCCTCATGACCACCAGGACTACCATGATGTTGCCCACGATGCCCAAACCACAAATAATGAGCACAAGGAAGATGGTGACCACTTGGTATTCTAAGGCCACCACTGCTCTGGGCTGAAGCTGTGTTTGGTTCAGTTCACTTACGGTCTCGTTTTCCATCTTTAGTGACTTGAAGTTTCCCTGAAACACTTCTCAAAACATCCTCTTCCTGGTGTCCTGGTTTATCTCTGTAGTTCTCTCCCCCTGTGAAGAGTTACAGTCCAAATTCATCACCATTTCAAATGGGGCCGGTCACCGACAGGTAGCTCTCTCTTCCTCTACTTTCACCTCCTGTGTTTCTACACTAACAGGGCTCACATGTACTTCTGAAAACTCCCTTTAAGGCAACTCTCTTGTAGGACAGAGCAACTGTTTCTGACCAGCTTAATAAGAGGCACCTGTTTCCTCTTAACGGCGAAAAGGGCATAAGAGAAACCGAGAAAGCTCCCTATTTTGAAAGACTGCCCAGGAGGAAAAACTCAATGATCCCTCCTAGCTAAAAAATAAATACAAAGAGATCTCTTAGATGCTTGGGAAAAGTGTAAAGAAGAAACATGTACCAGGGGGAAAAAGGCCAAGAGGCTCAATGATGAAGCTCAGTAGGAATTTAGCGTTTGCCTCTTTTGCTCTCCCAGGGTGGGATCGCTTGGCTACAAAATAGCAAGTCTCTGAGCCTACATTTCCCCCTGCCCCCTGCCCTGCCTTCCCAGTGGCGACCAATTTCTTCTCTTACCTTCTCTGTGGCGCTGCCTGCTTTCTCCAGGTGGATGAAGCAGTATTAAGTCCAAGTTTCCAGTCCTGTAGGAGGGTCTCGTCTACTTTGCTGACGGGGAGACCGTTTAGCAGCGCTCAGTCTTCAGACCTGCAGTACCTCTGAACCCTTGCAGCCCTTCCCAACCGCCGACAGACCACACAGCCGCAGGGGGAGCGGCAGCGGGAGCGGCAGCGCGAGGCTGTCAAATCACAGAGCGTCCCCTAATGAGCACACATGCTCTCTCTCCCTCCCTCCTTCCCTCTCTCTGTCTCTCTCTGTTTCTCTGTCTCTCTGTCGCTCTGANTCAGACCTGCAGTACCTCTGAACCCTTGCAGCCCTTCCCAACCGCCGACAGACCACACAGCCGCAGGGGGAGCGGCAGCGGGAGCGGCAGCGCGAGGCTGTCAAATCACAGAGCGTCCCCTAATGAGCACACATGCTCTCTCTCCCTCCCTCCTTCCCTCTCTCTGTCTCTCTCTGTTTCTCTGTCTCTCTGTCGCTCTGACTCTCTCTCTCTCTCTCTCTGTCTCTCTCTCCCTCTCTCTGTCTCTCTCTCTCCACACACACACACACACACACACACACACACAGGCCAGTCAGTCCTCACTGATTCATTATCTCCCCGTGAAAGATTTCCTTTTAAACGTGCTGATGACACAGCCCTCAATCTGGAAGGCTGAAATCACAAGCAAAGGGTCCAGAAGCAGCTGGGACTGTAGCCTCTTCTCGCCTAAGTACCACAGGGATTCCAGCACCTGAGCAGCCCTGAAATGTATTTACACTCCCTGTGTGGTAGGACTCCCCGATGGTAAATCTTTCTCCATCCGGACAGAGCCCTTGAAGCTTGAACTGTCTGAACTGAAATCAACTTCTTTCTCTGTGGAAACCCTTAAACTATTTCTCCAGTGAACTAGTGAATTTGGCTCCCTCCTCTCGTATTATATAAATGGAAAATGAGTTAAAATTGATTTTAAACCATTGCAACTGCAATCTTCTGAGGTTATAAAAATTATTTTTCAAAAAATTCTTTGAGCTTAAAATATTGATTTAAACCGACATATGATCTGTTAAGTTTGTTTTTCAACTCTGGCTCTGCGTACTTATTAGAATCTCTCTCTAACTGCTCTGGGTGCCTTTTCCCTATTCATCCACTTCTGGTATACCAACCACACATACTACCCAGCAAGGTTTTGTGTTCACTTATTTCCAGGTGGAAAACACATCGAGTGGAAATCTAGGCAGGGCCACTCTGGTACCACACCTCTGAAACAAAACTTCAGGGATCCATTTTTTTTTTTTTTTAAGAAAAGTATACTTCAGCTTGATTTTTATTTCTCTAAAGTAACCCATAGGCAAATCCTTACATTTTTTTATAGAGGCTCAGAAAACATATCTCCCTTTTACAGGCACCTACCAAATACACCAGATGTTAATGTTTGTCCACTCTTATTTTATTAACGAAAAACAGCCTTTAATCAAATTGCCTGTACGGTAAACGGTTTGATTCTCTGTTTTAAAATGTTTATGTGTTCTTCTTTCTAGATGTCAATGGAAGCATAGATTTTGAATATACAGAACCATGGGCTGATCAAAGCCATGTTCAATGCTGGGTACAAATAAGATGAAGGTGAACTTCTGGATCATATTGAGTAATTCCACCCTCTGAACGTCCGAGTGCTCTTTGACTATCTCCTTCTCATTTCAAATCATATTACAAATTAATAACCCATGACCCAGATTCAGCTTTGAGACGTTTATTATTTGGCTTGCGCAATGTAGGCTCAAGTGTGATTTAAAATAATTTGATTATTGCCTACTTTTTAAAATTGGGAGATTGCATACTAAATCTGAATTTCCGCCTCTCATAAAAATTAGAAAGATCTGGCAAATATGGGCCCACATTCCTGAATAGAAATAATCACCTGAAGTTGAGTGGTGGTTGTGGGCAGTAGTTTGTGGGGGTCTTGATACAGGATGTGCCCTCTTCTCTTATCCTTTCTCTGTACTTCCTCCCTGTTGTCTGTCACACATGCCAGCTTCACTTACTAATCACACATACCTGGCCTCTGTAACTATCTATGTCTTGATCCCTTATCATACGCAAGTTCCTTAGAGTATGAGCCAAATACATGTTCCTTCATCATAAGTAGGATTTCTGCTGGTATTATAATTTCCTCCCCCAACTTGTTTAGCAGACTGGATAGGAGATGCCCTCCATGACGCTCTTTCTGGACTAGAGGACAGAGATTATTCTGAGCATCCCTTTTCTTGCTTAGCCTTTTATATTCTGGAATTTAAAAAAAATGCTTTCTAAGGAGAAGGCATTGCCTCCCTACTCCACCCCAACGCCACCATCTCCGACCCAAAATACCTTTTGAAAAGTCATCGTTCATATAGCACATCTTCACCTTCATTCTCCCCAGGATTTTAGTTGGCTTTCAGGGCTCCTGAGAAGACCTGACTTCAAGTCTTAACTTTTGGATCATAAAGATGAGGGAAGAGCCCATCTATAATGCTATCTGCTCTGGCAAATCCACCCTGACTCCAAATCTTATCACGTTCTTCAGTGTTTCTGCACCACGTCATCATTCATTTTTTTAGCTCATAATTGTTATGCTTCTACTATGTTTCAGGCACCTAGTATGTAAAATTTTGTTTTTATCTTCAAATAGATCATGGTCTGTTGGGAGAAAACAGACTTATGAACAGTTACAGGAAGATAGGCAGTAAAAGCTTATATTGAGAGGGTTCTGGAGTGCAGGGGAAGGCAACCGTGGGAGGGGGAAGAAGTGAGCTGAGGGGTCCAGGAGGGCTTCAGAGGCAAGGCAACATCAGAGAACGTTCCTGAAGAAAAGTACAGGTACTTTTTGATAGGTGGAAGGAGTCGATAAGCTAGATAAGGTCCGGCTGTGTAAAGTGGCAATGATGGGGAGGGCTATTTTATGATCTTGCTCTGGCCATGAGGAGGTGGTGCTGGTGATGAGCCAGCCAGTGATGATCATCAGGCAGGTTTTCTTGTGAGGAACCCTCCCTTCTGCTCTGCCTCAGACGATCCTCCCACCCCCCGCCCCTGCCCGGTCCCCACTCTGCCCCTTACCTTGCTTTTCTTTCAGCTCTGGAGGGTCCAAACTTCTGATTCACCATCCTGTGAGGTTGTGGTTCTGTCTGTTTTCAATCAACTTCATGCTCTGTGCAAAATTAAAATTTCAAAGTAACTGTGATTTCATAAGCTAGGCTTTTCATTTGTAAAGCTCAATCAGATAATATCAAATAAATGTTTCCTATGTGTAAAGAACTACACAAAAATTAGTTCAATTAAAATAAACCTTATATTTGAGTGGTTTTTTTCTCACAATAGTATCTTAAATTATAAACCAACTGTGGCTTTTATATCTTGTGAGTACTTCTGACTAGAGAGAAGTTTGAAAACAGTCCAGTGGCATCTATTTTGAAAAAAAGGCTGATAAGTCCCAGCTAAGCCATGTAGATGGCAAACCCACATGCTGCATGCATTTCTCACACCTTTTTCAGTCCCAGACTATTTTCTCTGACCTTATCAGCCAGCAATGATAAAAACGAGCATCAGACTTCACTGGCTCCTTTGTAAGACTGATCTTGGACTCCTAGCCAGGGCTTTCTTTTTGGTCTGGACTCAGACTTGCTCCTTGAGCTTCAGGAAAAGATTTAGCACTTCCACTTCCCACTCCTGGCATTTCAAATCACTTGCTCTTAGAACCTGGCTTTCCTTTTTGGCGTGTCTGTTCCTGGGACACATTGGCTAACATGATATCACACCTGCTGGGCCAGCCTACCTCTGCACAAGAATTAGGGCAAGCCCCACCCTCTTCTCTGGAGGTGATGTGCGCTATCTAGGGAGTAGGTGGCTGTCCACTAGTTGTCATGAATCCAATTAATAGATACATGACTATACAATCAGCAGTTCTCTAACTTTAGCATGCATCTGAATCTCCTGGAGAGCTTATCAAAATCTAGATTCCTGGTTTCATCCCCAAATTGCTGTTTAAGTAGCTGAAGGATCGGACCTGAGCATTTCTTGTAAACTTTCAGGCAATGCTGACGCTGCTATTCTGTGGCCCACATTCTGAGCAACACTGTACTACGTGACCTACCTCCATGGTTCTGATGGGAGAGGTGAGGAGCAATGATGAATCAGAGTCACCTAGAAAGAATTGTAAAATGTACACATTACGGTGCCTGGGTTGCTCAGTTGGTTAAGTGTGCAAATATTTTTAAAAATTTTTTTAGCATTTTATTTATCTTTGAGAGACAAAGAGAAACAGAGCATGAGTGGGGGAGGAGCACAGAGAGAGGGAGATACAGAATCAGAAATAAGCTATAGGCTCTAAGCTGTCAGCACAGAGTCTGACACGGGGCTTGGACCCACAAAGCATGAGATCATGACCTGAGCAGAAATGAGATGCTTAACTGACTGAGCCACCCAGGTGCCCTAAAGTGTACAACTCTTTTTTTATAATTTTTAAACGTTTATTTATTTTTGAGAGACAGAGAGAGACAGATCATGAGCAGGAGAGGGAAGAGAGGGAGACACAGAATCTGGAGCAGGCTCCAGGCTCTGAGCTGCCACCACAGAGCCCAACATGGGACTCAAACCCATTGACTGTGTGTGAGATCATGACCTAAGCTGAAGTCAGACACTTAACGAACTTAGTCACACAAGTGCCCCTAAAGTGTACAACTCTTGATTTCAGCAGAGGTCATGATCTCATGGTTTGTGAGGTCAGCCTCCACACCATCAGCTGCTTTGGATTCTCTCTGCCTCTTTCTTTGCCCCTCCTCCACTCATGTGCGCACGTGCCCGCATTCTCTCTCTCTCTCTGTCTCTCTCAAAATAAATAAACAAACATTTAAAAAATCTAACTGAAATATTAACAAAAACAAAAATGTACATAGTAGCTTAGTCCTCCTACATATTTTGGGGATAGGTGTGTTTCCTAGAATCAGAGTAAGACTTGAGAAAGAGATGGGGACTGTGGACCAAAGCAAGTGACCTGTTCTTCATATATGTACCAAGTGGGAAGCTCTACATCATCTCTGACCCTGGTGCCAATCATCTGTAATGAGCACAATTTCCTACCTGTTCACTACGGCCAACTGGCACTAGGGTCAGAGATAATGTAGAGCATCTCACTAGGTCAGTGGTTTGTAGGAACCCGACCAGGATAAGGAGAGGGTGAAATTTCAGGGGGCACCCCAAACCTCAACACATAATCTAATCAGTATTTCCATGGACTTTAAAAAAAATTAGTATAAATGCAAATAAGTTTATGATGAATAAAATATCAAAGTTTTAACATGATAAAGACATGATCAATATGATGAATTTTTCCCTTTCAACTCAGGCTCCAAGCTTTTTACTCTTTTGCTTATTATGAATTTAAAAAAATAGTACAATAAAGTTATATCTTGATTACTGTTTTCAGGGAGCCCCCTTACATTTAGCACCCTCCTTTGCCTCACCCTATTCTTAGCCTTCGCTTCCCTGTCTGAGTTTGAGAATCATCTGGAGGGTTTTTTTAAAAATGTAGATACTTACGTCTCACTCCCAGATAGCCTTATTTAATTAGCCAGAAAGTGAAGCCTACGCGTGGTGAGGGCAACAGTGGTCTGGAATCATTGAGCCATACCAACACATGTTGGTCTCTGGAAATGAAGGATTGGTGGCTCTTGGTGGTCCGGGCTGTGGGGGGATGAAATAACCTGCATGCAAAGCATGCACAACGATTCAGAAAGGTGACAGCATGAGAACAACTTGGTAACAGAACACTGACTGGAATGGGTCTCAAGTTCCTGAGAGAAACTGTAAAGTTAGGCAGGTTTCTAGGTTTAGACATGCTGAACATGGCATGCAGTCTATCCTGTTAAGATTCAGACACAAAACCAAGTAAAGACTTGGTCACTGGAAGGGAGATAGAAGGTCTGGGTTCTGAAAGTGGAAAACAAAGTCAAACAGAATTCAATGCTGAGTCACCTAAATGCTGACCTAAGGATCCTCCAGTTTCCTCTGTGCAGGTTATCAGCTTCAGCCTAGAGAAGGCATTTGGCAAACTACAGACAAATGTCAAAAATCTGTTTTTTGCTGAAATGTAAATATTAGCTAGGGAAAATTGTTGGCTGTTGATCAACAAAAGAAAATACTTTATGTAATGGGGTTGTGAAGTTGTGTTTGTGCTATTGGAAAAGACATGGTATCTTTTTACCCTAAATGGTAAATAAAGTTGTATGGTAAATGTGTCTTTTGGGCACAAGCTGCCCTTCCTTTCTGTTTCTCTATCACATATACTTTTATATTACCTACTGTCCCAATTCGGGGAAAAATGGATCTTAGATGTAAAATCAAAACACAGTGGGGGGGCCTGGGTAGCCCAGTCTGTCCAGCGTTCGACTTCAGCTCAGGTCATGCTCTTGTAATTTGTGGGCTCACGCCCCACATTGGGCTCTCTGCTGTCAGCACAGAGCCTGCTTTGGATCCTCTGTCCTCTCTCTCTCTGCCCCTACCCTACTTGTGTGTTCTCTCAAAAATAAACATAAAAAAAAAAAAAAACACCAAAGCACAGTAGAACACAGTCTAAAAATACCTAAAAGTGAAAAGCATAAACACAAACACACAGCTCCTGCTTCTTTGTGGTCTGTGGCATTTGTAACCTGATCAGGTGAAGCCTGTTTAGGAAGAGTTAACACCATTTAGAAGTTTCCTCAAAGTGTCATGTGGAAGCATGACCCAAATGGGAGATTTAAGAATAAGAATTTTAATCACAACATCCTACTTCTGAGCTTGAGATTAATCTTGATTCACTGCCTGTTTTCTGGTACACTAAATTTATTTTTAAACATTTATATAATTCAAAAATATACTGCAATTAAGTTATTATAAAATTCCATCTTGTAGCTGATCATATTTTATTCTTTATTCTGGCTGCTGGGAGTCTCAAATCCAAACATATGTCCGTACATTAATAGTTTTATAAGGCCTTCCCAATAAAATTTGTTCTCGCCTACTAAATCTATCAATTTAGTACTCGACCTTTGGTTGCTTCTCTGTTCTTATTTCTTTATTATGTCATACACACAAATGCAGACACAAAACACTGCCTCCCAGATGTGTATATATGATTTTTAAAAATAAATTTTATTGAGGTACAGTTTACATAAAATAAAAAGAATTCACTTTAAGTGTAGAGTTTTATGAATTTTAACAAATACCACCACAATTAAGATACAGAAAACTTCCATCATTCTAAAACGTTCCCCGCGGTTCTCCCCAGTCAGTTCTATATCGCTTGAACAATTCTGTGTTCCAGGAAATGCTGTTCAGCTTTCTATGTCAAGATTATATTTGTCTTCTGAAGAGTTTCGAGTAAAAGAAATGATCTGATACACACTCTTTGGTGTCTGGCTTCTTTAAATCAGCATAATGTTTTTCATAAATATCCATTTATTGCATAAATCAGTAATTTCATCTCTTTTTTTAAGTTTATTTTTTTACTCTGATATATATAGAAGAACAGCATGAGAAGGGCAGAAAGAGAGGTGAGAGAGGATCCCATGCAGGCTCTGCACTGTCAGCACAGAGCCTGATGCAGGGCTCGAACTCACGAACTGTGAGATCCGTGACCTCAGCTGAAATCAAGAGTCAGATGCTTAACCAAGTGAGCCACCCAGGTGCCCCCTTTCTCTTTTATTGGTGCATAAATTTCATCATATAGATACATGGAGATATCACATTTTGTTTATACATTCATCTATTGCTGGACATTTTGATTACTTTTAGGTTTTGGTTATTATGAATACAACTTTTGTTAATTATGCAAGTACAATGTTTGTGGAAATATCTTGTCATTTTTCTTGGATAAGAATTACTAAATTCCCAAGGAGTGAAATTGTTGGGACGTAAATTTGGCATATGTTTATATTTTTTAAGAAACTGCCCAAATGTTTTCCAAAACGATTGTACCATTTTCATACAGATCTACATATTTTGTTTTCATAAAAATCTTCATAACGGCTAGTGGTAAGAAAATTCAAAGCAGAAAGTTTCCATGTATGTTAAGGGTGAATGCTGTTCTGTGCACTTGTGTGCCCGCCAGCATGCAGCAGAGAGAATGTACAAAGGACACAGAGAAGGCGTCTGTGCACAACACAAGTTGGTGTATAAGTGAATTAATTGATGTTCTCAAATTTTGACTTAAAATATAATTATCAGAATAGATGTAATGAGTAAATGATGTAATACATATCAAACACTCAATCCAGCATTTGGCACATAATAAAAGTATAGTGTATTTACTCATCTGTAAATACAATGTGCTTGTAGAATATAAAACTAATATTATTAAACTTGATACAACACCACATGGAACTTTCCAAATATCTAAGTCATAAAGTGTGTCTTGCTGTATCCAATTGAGTTTTTAGTGGTTTGGGTAAGTCACATCTCTATGGAGATCCTAGTGGTATATCATTTTTATTCTTTACAACTGAGTTAATGTAAAATATAACATTGAATGTTTTTATGCCTCAGAAATTTTATTAACTAACAAAAACGCAAGCATTTGTTCATTCATTATAATTATGTTCATAGCAAGTTAGGGAATTTGTGGAATTGAGATTCTTACTGATGCCTTTGAAATTATGATTGTGATATAGAAAACTGAAAAAGTGATTTGTTTTAGTTGTTAGGAATTGTTGACTTAAAGAGTATCCTAAGACAGAAAGAAGATTACAGATTATTGAAGTTGTAAATACTAATTATTTAATGATCGGGTCACTTATTATCAGGTTGTTAGTTGCAGCGGGTATTTGGTGCCACTGATGAGATCATCCTAGCACTGGAGTGCAGAAAGGACCGCCTCTCCACGAGGAAATTATTTCTGACAGTCTCACAACTGGTTCAAAGCCCCAGGAAGGTGGGTGGGTGGAAACTTGGGGGTTAAGGTGACAGGAATGGAGGTTTGTTTGAAGGAGTTAAGTAAGATCTGCCAAAAATCAGAAGAGCATCTTTGAGAATCAAAGGCCACCCTAGTACTGGAAATGATTAAAAAAGAAAAAAATAAAAAGAGACATTAATGTGGAATACATTTTCAGTTTGTGAAATCATCATAGTAATTTCTCCCAAGGCAAGACATTTCTGAAGTATTTTATCATGTTTCTTTCTTAAACTTCCCAGTCTGTGGGGAAATCCTCTGTCAAGAAGGACAGCAGGGAAGCAGTGTGGTGCACAGGTCAGGAGATGACATTACAGAACCATTTCTCACCTTCAGGGGAAAGGTTCATTGGTCAGTCCACCTGCTTTTCCATTCATGCTTGTTAAATGCTTACTTAGTGTGTGCCAACTGTTTGACAGGCTTTGTGCCAGACACTATAGATAGAAATGTAAATATGAAAAGCACAAAGCCGCTCCCAGCCTGGCAGGAATGACTTACATAAACTGCCAATTATATTCCAGTGTGTTAGCTGCTATAATTGAGGTGTGTACACATTTTTAAAGATGTACTGTGTTAGGAGAGGCTAATTCCATGTAAAAAGGTATAGAGTAATTTCAAAGACCAGGGAGAAGGTCAACAGGATGCCGGACCAGGAGAAAAAAAACAAAAACAAAAACCAAAAAGCAAGCAATAAGAGAGTTGGACAAATAGTCCCTGGCCAACCAGCTGGGGAATAGAAAATGTATGAGGCATAGAAAATTCTCAGTTGGAGAGCAGCAGGTTCCTGGTCTCTCTCTGAAGATGTTAGTTCCACGATGAATGCTACTCCGTAACACACAGTGCCTGACTCCCCCACCCTTGAACGTAGAGCCCTATTGTTAAGCCTTAACCTATTGCATGTGCTAAGCCCAGGGTTCTTGACTCAGACTAATTGGTCTTCAGTCCCAGTTCACTTACTGTCTGTGTGACTTTGGCAAATCCTTTAACTTTTCTGTGTCTCAACACCTTCCTTTGTAAATAAAGTAGGGATAACAGTAGTAGCTCTCTCATAGGGTCGTGTGTTCTTTGTAAGGATTACATGAAATAATATGAGTTAAAATTATTAGAACTCTGCCCACACACAGAGTGTACTGAGCAAATGTTAATAGGTAGTATACTTCAAGTAGAAGAAAAAGACTGGCTATTTTGAAGCGTGGGCTACCGAAGTTGTACCCGCTAACTGGTTATAGGTTTCGAGAAGTGGCAGAGCCAGCTACAGGAGCTGAATGCTATCTATACTACAGAGAAGTGACAGAAAAAAGACAGGATCTGAATGTATTTCACGATGAAAAGAATGGGTAGCAGAGGTCCTTCAGTGTTGAACGAAATTTTGACAGGCTACAGTATCCATTCTTGTCTCCTTCTGATCAAAGCTTTGTAGCCCCTGCACCTGTTCTAAAGGGATCTTCAAAAGCAGTTGGTGTTCATTCAACTCTCGCAAATGAATATTTAACAAGAAGATGAAATTGCTAAGAATTGTCATTTTCACACTGCAACTGAAACTCAATATTTGATTGTGAAATCAATTTGAAGTTTCATGAAAAATTTTTTGATCGCAGATAATATAGTAAATGTTGTTTCATAAATTTCTCCTTCATAGAAGCAATGGCATAATGGCTGACACTGACATAAGAACACTGTATATATGATAGTAAGAACCTGATGTATATTCAGTTAATTCTCATAACAGCCTAACAGATAGGCCTTATCAAATCCGTTTTGCTGATGAGGAAACCAGGGGGTTAAACAACTTTACAGGGACAGAGTTGATATATTCCAGAGCCAGGGTTTAGACCTGGAAGTCTGACTTTAGAAGCTATGAGGCTTATGATTATAATATAAAATGTACATCTTACTGTGGGTCTGGGTCAAAAGAGTTTCAAAGCTACTCTGATGAAGAAACGTGCAATGCCCATCACGCAGCAGCTGAAGGTAAGTGCACTGTCTTTGCAGAACTTCCACTGGCTTGAAAATCATGTTAATGTTCATGCTGCTTCCGAGTTTTAGCCATGTGATTTAATCAATGTAAGAATGAAGACCGTAAGAGTATGCAAAAGAGTAAGATGTCAAAGTCTTCAAGGACATGCTTTCAGAGAGAGAAAATGATTAACTACTAGAATGTGCAGGCCCATAAAAATTCAGTTAGTATCATTCATGAAACATTTATTTCAGAAAATAAACATTTATTGTGTACCTCCTATTCCAAATATTGTGGGGGAGCAAAAATAAATAAAACAGGACCTGTGGTTCTCAAGTAGAGACAAGCAAACACAAAATCTGAGTTACAATATTAAGTTCAATGATAGAATGTGAAGAAATGCAGTGAGCTCTTCAGTTGTACATAAGAGTGGCCACCAACTTGGCCTAGAGGATTAAAAAAGCTCTGGGAGGAACTAAGCTTTGCCCCGATGCTTGAGAGTGGGAAGGAGGAAGGGGCATTTCAGGCTGAGAGAAGAACGTGTGTAATAAAAGGAGTGAGAAGGTGGAGCATGTCCATAGAACTAGTGACTGATTCACCTTACTACTGTGAGAATGTCTTTGGAGATAAACATTTTATATGTTTCTACAGCAGCCTAATAACTGAAGAAATGCCAAACCTTGCCAAGATGGCGGCATTCTCCTGGCTCTATTGCATATGTGTAATTGAATACTAGTGCAGCTGGAAAAAAGAAAATTTCTTCAGTGTTATGCCTGTCCTTAATAAATTCTGGTTGAATTGGTTTACCTAAGGGGTTAGTGTACTTCAAAGATCAAAACACTTTCTGTTGATTGATTGTCCACCTTTCAAGGGAGATGCTGCAGGCAGCAACTTTAAACTCTCCTTGTTTGTGTCAATTAGACGATGGCAAGTGCTCACCACCTCTCTAGGGCACAACAAGCCACGGGAATATTTTCTCCTCATTCTAGACGCATGCTTTTAACATGTTTCAACAAAAACATGAGCTCTTAGCAACACAGAGTTCAGTATAATAGGTAGTGATCCAGTGTCATTTTAAAAACATTTTTTCATGTTTATTTATCTTTGAGAGAGAGAGAGAGAGAGAGAGAGAGAAAGCATGAGCAGGGGAGGGTCAGAGAGAGAAGACGACACAGAATCTGAGGCAGGCTCCAGGCTCTGAGTTGTCAGCACAGAGCCCGACATGGGACTCGAACCTACGGAGCTGTGAGATCATGACCTGAGGTGTAATCTAATGCTTAACTCACTGAGCCACCCAGGCACCTTCAGTGTCATTGTTTTTAAGTTTATTTGTTTATTTTGAGTGGGGGGAGAGAGAGTGTGAGAGAGAGAGAGAGAGAGAGAGAATGCAAATAGGGGAGGGGCAGAGAGAGAGTAAGCAGGGGAGAGAATCCCAAGCAGGCTCCATACTGTCAGTGCAAAGTCCAATGTAGGGCTTAAACTCAGGAACCATGAAATCATGACCTAAGCTGAAGTCAGATGCTTAAGTGACTGGGCCACCCAAGTGCTCCAATCCAGTGTCAGTTTTAAAAAGAATTGGCCCTGGGGTGCCTGGGTGGCTCAGTCAGTTAAGTGTCTGAATTTGGCTCAGGTCATGATCTCATGGTTCGTGGGTTCGAGCCCCGCCTCGAGTCTGTGTTGACTGCCAGCCAGAGCCTGGAGCCTGTTTCAGGTTCTGTATCTTCCTCTCTCTCCCTGCTCATGCTGTCTCTCTCTCTCTCTCTCAGAAATAAATAAAACATTAAAAATAATAAAAATAAATAAAAAAAGAATCGGCCCATGCTTGGAAGAACAAGGAGGCAAGGTGGTATGTGTCATGGAAATGAAAGCCTTGAGTGTCCCATAAAAGATGTGAGTACCCCATAAAGCAGCTGGATGACCCTCAGCAATTTGCTTCATTCTCTGAGCCTCAGTTTCCTGGTCTATAAAATAAGGGTGTTGGAGGAATTGATGTGTCCTGGTTTTAAATGTCTGATTTTGGGAGTCTTTTAGACTATTCTTGAGAACCAAGAGAAGAGATGCTTATGATTCAGGTAGCTGAGAGCCCTGCTGTAGCATCTCTCTTACCCCTTCATCTCAAAGGAACCAAAATGGAAGAAGTCGGTTTTCCCTCCGAAGCTGGACAAAGCTGTCTTCTGAACCGAGCCCAGGAAGTTGAACCCTCTGGTTGTGCCTCTGGGATTTCATCACATCTATAAAACTGCGCTGGGCTTCTGCTGACAGCAGGCAGGGGTTCTATTTCGCTCTCCTGTGTCAGTTTACCTCCTGTGTGGAAAAGGCCCAAAGCTCTTCTGCATCATAGACTTAATGCCATTGGCTTATAGAGTCCGTGGAGACTAAGAGCTGCATAAGGGAACAGAGCAGAAAAACCCACATGATGTCAAAGAATCAAGCTCATGGGGACCTTTAAAGCCACTGTGCATATGCAGATAAGTCCCTGGAGAATACAGGGTAAGCTCTCCTCTTTAGAGATAATCATTTTATTTACCTCCTTGCCTTTTGTTCTTATGGAATGCATATTAATGCAAGAAAGAACCAGACTCTACTGGTCTAATGATGCATATTTTATGGTTGTTATGTTGTAAGGTCATCTCTTTTATTGGTTACTCCCTTAACTGTGGTTAAGGAAATGCCAAATCCTACTTCTATGCTGTTGCTATAGTGATTCCTGAGAGATAAAAGCCAGGCATGAAGTATTCAGGTGAAATTTTTATCAAACTAATGTTTAAAATAAAAATGGACTTTATTTATTCAAATGTTTGAAATCCAGTGATCAGGGAAGTTGAAGCATTACTTTCCCAATTACCTTTGCCACTTCCTCTTTGATTGCTGTTTTAGGCACATAGGTGTCTTCAGCTAGAGCCATTTGCTTGCGTTTTCTTATTCTCAGGTGAGAATCACTGAGCCACAGTGAAGGCAGTTGAGTGATTGGCTCAGCTGACGGGGCCACAGTTTAACCTATTCTTCGATGGGAGAAATCTAATTAAAAAGAGGTTTTATTTTTATTTTATATTTTATTTGAGCATAGTTGACACACAGTGTTACATTAGCTTCAGGTGTGCAACATAGTGATTCAACAATTCTATGTTATGTTATGCTCACCGCAAGTGTAGTTACCATCTGCCATCATACAACGCTGTTACAATACCATGGACCATATTCCCTATGCTGTACTTTTACCTCTGTGACTTATTCATTCTAGGACTGGAAGCCCATATCTCCCACTTCCCTTCACCCGTTTTGCCCATCTCCCAGCACCTCTATTCTCTGGAAGCCACTAGTTTGTTCTTTCTATTTCTGGGTCTGATTCTTCTTAAAAAGAGACTTTAAATCCTTCCTTCCCCACCCACTTGAACACTGGCCCCAATATTTTTAAAGTGGCAATAACTATCCTTTGGAAACTTGGTTTTATGTCTGGTTCCATTCTGTAGAAGGCGCTTATCTAGTTTTGCTGGTATACTATGCTTATATTTCTATCCACACACTTCAAGGCACAGTAAGCTAACCCATTGGTGGTAGGTCAGAACTTTGACATTGTGTCACATTCACACACAGAAGCAAAGATATGAGAACGAAATAGATGGGGATAGATGAAATGGAAGTTTTGCCAAAATAGCAGTAGAAGGACAGATCATCACTTGGGTACAGCAAATCTGGAGGATTCTCCTCAGCCCTTGCTCAGCATCACATAGACCAGGCACTGGGAAACATTTTTATTTCACTTTATTATTTTATTACTTTTTAAATTTTACTTTATTTTACTTTTTTTTTTGAGTGGGTAACTTTTTCTGTACTAGGCCAGAGAAAAAAATCACTTTGGCTTTGCAGGCCACACCACCGCTGTTGTAACTGCTCACATCTGCCATTGTAGCATAAAAGCAGCCATGGGTAATATATAAATGAATACATGTGGATGTGTTCCAATCAAACTTTGTTTATGAATAATGAAATTTGAATCTCTTGTGATTTTCATCTGTCACAAAATATTCTTCTTTTGATTTTTTTCCCCAACATTTAAAAATGTAAAAAGTATTCTTTGCTCCTGGGCCACGAAAATAACAGGCAGTGGGTCTATTGGGCCAGCAGGCTGATGTTTGCTGAACTCTGGCATTGTATGTTAAGGAGATGGAACTTGGGTGAGATTGTTTCTGAATTCTGGGCTCTTCTTTTTACCTGTTTGACCTTGGATAATTAATTTCTCCATGATTTGGTTTGTTCATGTGCAGAGCAAAGTTGGTAATGGTACAGACTTACAGAGTTTTTTAAGGTTTAAATGAGGGGACACATAAAGAGTGTTTTCCCCAGGGCGCCTGGGTGGCTCAGTCGGTTAAGCGTCTGACTTCAGCTCAGGTCATGATCTCATGGTTCGTGGGTTCGAGCCCCATGTCGGGCTCTGTGCTGACAGCCAGCTCAGAGCCTAGAGCCTGCTTCGGACTCTCTGTGTCTCTCTCTCTCTGACCCTCCTCTGTTCACGCTGTCTCTCTCTCAGATATAAATAAAACTTTTTTTAAAAGTGTTTTTCCCATAAGGAATGGTCACTAACAGAAGTTATTATCATTTCACAGAGGGCCTCAGGGCACTACCGAAGATATTCTGTCATCCTGGAACTGGACTGAAGCAGCCAGATTTGATACCATCAAAGATCCAGGCGACTTAGAGAATGTGACCGTCTTTCTTCAGCAGTCACCAAAGCATTAGAAGCCTCCTTCCTTCTACCTGCCCTGGCCGCCTGGCCCTGGCCACCACCTACTAGCCGTCCACAGCCCACTCTGATGAGTGGTTCCCTGTGGAAATGGCTGTCTGTGCTCTGCCTGCCGACACCTTCTGCCACCCCAAATTTAATCATATTCATTTCCCTTCCACTGCACTTTCTAAATGTTGACACGGTGATTTCAGGACTGGTCTCATCATTTCAGATCTTATGATGGCTGTTTTTGATACCTCATAAATCCAGAAAGGCAAATTTTTGCTGAACATTATGCAGCTGTTGGGCAGCAGAGAACTGCCTTCCCAGCGCTATCTATGAAAATACAAAGTTATTTTTTTAATGATGCTTGTTGTTTTCTCTCATTTAACTGTTCCCATTTATTTCTGGTTCCTGGTCCTCCAGGGCAGCTTAGAGCTGAGGAATATTTGCTTTGAGGGGGAGTGTGAAGGATCCAGAATCAGTGTGTTTATTTGGAGGAATTTTGAAAATATCTAGAGGCTGGCCTCATGATGATTTGCTTTCTTTTTTGATAATTGTTTTCAAATTTTTCAAATTTCTTTCTCCCAAGAGAGGCTGAATCAAAATCTTAATTAATTTTGTTTTAAATATTCAAGCCACAAGAAGGGATGCTGTACCAAAATATTCACTGTCACTTAGGGAGAGGCAGGTGTCATTTTGGAGATATTCATAATGGAGGCTCCTGACAACACTTTTTATTGTTTCTTAAAAATGAAAAAAAAAATTAGGTGTGTGATTCTCTACTGAGTTGTGTTGTAATTAGTTAAGTTTCTAACTGTGTGTGTGTGTGTGTGTGTGTGTTCCATGCCCTAGTCCAGTAGAACTCACTTTGGAAAACGATGCTTTATCTTTTTATACACCCATATAATGCTCATATATGTCTGCTGCCTCCTGCTGACAACCCTAGTAGTGTTCTGAAAGGCAAAACAAAATATCATACTGGACCCCAAAGTGTCCTTCACATTTCCTGAAACTTGCAGGAGTCCTAGAGATTTTCCTATGAACTGCTTTTAGTGAGTTCATAATGAGCATCTTAAATTTTTTTAAAGGAAACTTTCTCAAAGCATCAGATTAACACTTTGAAATAGGGGAAAGAAAGCAAGTAATAGGAAAAAAGGAAAAGCAATAGTTGAAATCCATTGCAAATGTGAACTGCAAAAACAGTCTTTCATCTCGATTTGAAGAATTCTGCTTTGTGCATTAATAAAGGTTTCCCCTCCATCTGATGCAAGCTCATCATAGAAAATAGTTTCAGGTACTGCTTGCACAATGCTCACAATCAGAAAGAAAGCCTATATATGTTGCATAAATAGGAATATGCTGCCTGAAAATAAATGTATCCTTTTGAAGATGAATGAAGGAAACATCTATGGCAAGAATTAGAACATTCTAACCATGACCATGAGTTGCAAAGTACCTAAACACACAATCAAGGACCCATGTGAATTCTTCAAATCTGGGTCTATCTGGGAAAAAAGAAACACACTTTTGGTCAGAACCGTCGTTTCCATAGACACCCACATGTCTTAATTTACATACTCATGCAAAACCCCAAATGCACATTAATATTTCTAGAGCCTGTGAGCAGTTTCACGGCAAGACCCACTCAGTGCTGGCAGGCATGCTTGACCGGTCCGCTGTCCTGTGCTCTGAGTGAGCTCTGGAGCCTGATGGACTCATCCATCTGCACTGGGGCCTTGTAACTCCACAGATGCCAGTTCTGTTTTTACATGTGCTTTGGCGATAACCACTCAGTTCTTAATGAGGAATAAAATAGATTTGATAAATTCAGTAAAGACTGTAATTAATCTGTAAAGACTGTAAAAAATCTCCAATTTGAAGACCTTTAAAACTACCCAATAACTGATTTTACTTTCCCAATTTGTTCCCTTCAAATTAAATTGACCTGTCAGGCTGAAATAATTCCATGTACATAGGATTATTGAGGGGATGCAATAAGATTATTCCAGAACATAGAGATTAGACTCCACACACTTGAAGGCAAGCTAAATGAGGAACAAGAGACTCCCCCTTCATTTCTCAGTAAACAGGAACGCTAATTTACAAACACCTTGTTCTGCTCTGTCTTTACATTATTGAGAATCTGTTAATTTTATAACTTTAACAGATTTAAGACATTAATTATAAAAAGTGCTCCATTTTAATGTTTTTTTAAACAACAGTGTACTTGGTTGTTCAGATTTAACTTAATTGCTTAAGGATATTTTGTGAGGAAAAAATAGAAGTTTAGTGTTCCTACTTATCAGTAATTCCATATTCCTCTTTTGGTTGTTCCCAGGGACCTTCTCCCCAGGCCTGCCCAAGACCCTTTGATGTAGAGTGCTTCCCCTTCCCCAAATGCCACATTGTCTGTTGAATTCTAGAATATGAGCTCTTATAACATTTGGAACTATAGCAGCCACCATAACTGTGTTTTCTTACCTGAAGACACTTTTTAAAAAAATGTTTATTTATATGTTTTTGAGAGGGGGAGACAGGCAGAGCATGAGTCGGGGAGGAGCAGAGAGACAGAGACACACAGAATCCGAAGCAGGCTTCAGGTTCTGGCTCAATGTGGGGCTTGAACCCATGAACAGCAAGATCATGACCTGAGCCAAAGTTGGACACTTAACCAACTGAGCCACCCAGGCACCCTGGCCCCCATGACACTTTGAAAGAAGTGGTATTCACTAGGATGCATAAATGCCACTGCATGTGTGAGATATTAGTCTCATTAGAGTGTAGTCATATTTCATATATAACAATCAACATGGCTAAGTGACAAGCACTTTTTTAACAAGCCAACTTCTTTTTTTTTTTTTTTTTAACGCTAAGGGGGAAGATCGTGCAAACAAAGACAGAACACTGAATTGGTTTCATTATAGTCATGTTTTGCCTGGCATAACACTCTTAATGATGAAGACAGGAAAGTGTTTCCGTACTGGTATGATCAGGTGGATGACTCACTACCTTTAAAGCAATATCTGTGAGGAATTGTGGGTAATTCAGGCTCACATGCTGTGATATTCAACAGACACTGATCTGTGTCCAAAGTAAATTCTGTCATAGCTTCCTCCACTTCTGCGGGTCTCTGCTTCCTTCTCAAGTTTTTCTTCTTAGGGCCCCTTCTCTTGACTGGGAAAAGGCCCTCTGGTACACTAATAAACCTCCGTGTGTTTGACCCCTGCACTCTCCACAAGCTCACTGAAATCATGATGGTTTCACCAGAGATTTCAATGTGCAGGCCCAGTCCTGACTGCATCAGTCTCCAGTTCCTGCTGATGTGCACTCAGTGCCCCACTGAGCTCTCATAACACTCTGTACAACTTTTGTAGTAATTCACATTTCCTGTCTTTGACTGAAAACTTTGGGTTTCTGTATCATTTCTACTGCTTCAGCTTCAGAGTTTGAAGACTTTCTTTGTAGCACCCATATTGTAAGTGCACAGCTTCAAAAGTATTTGTTGACAATGCTGAATGAAGTCACCTGCCACTGTTTTAAAATCCACCTTCATATTTGATAATATTCTCATTCCTAAGGAAGGAAGTAGTATGTCATCTTGCTAAGTATGATTTGTGTTGACAGTATTTCTTCTTAGAAATTGCAGCAGACATTGCTATTTCCTTCTTAATATTCATTTTCCCCTGAGCAATGTATGTTGCTCTGGCTTTAATTCTCAGCAACTCTTGAAGCTCTGAAATGCAAGTAGAAGTTGCTCTTCAGGATTTGCAAGAAATCTGTAAGGGAGCTGGGAGAGAATTTTTATCTCTACCCGGAAAGCAGGTGCCATGGTTGGAGATCTAGCAGCCTTCATGGACTGTGAAGTAACTTTAAAGGTGCTAAGACTTATCTTACTCATAGAAAAAGCCTGAGTTTCTTATATTTATGGACAAACCAGCCCAAGACTCCTACTTATTTTATGTGAAAAAGAAATACTTTTTAATTTTGTTTAAGGTATTATTTTAATTTGCTTTTGTATTTTAGTTTAATGTTATTTGCAGACAAATGCAATTTTAACCAATAGATAAGTTAATGACGTTAACTTAAGTGAGTAGCCAATTAAATTTCAAGTGACATAGTATAGACAAAACATAGGAATTCAGCAATACCTTAAGACATTTATAAAAGAATAAAACAAGTTTCTAGTGCTAATTATGGTGGGTTGTGAATCATTGGCAAAATAGGAACTGTAACTCAAAACTGTCATGAGCAATTAATTGGAAGATATGAGAAGCAGCTTCATAATGCATCAACTTTGCTTAGCTGAACTCCTTTTCTCAGAATTCCTTTTGCTGTATTTTTCCAGATACGGTGGACCCAGGGAGCTCCTTGTAAGCTATATGGAGGGCAGAAGTGAAGCTACAGACACTTTGTAACTTACACATGTCCAATTCATTCACGTGAGGCAGTCAGGCCTGCAAGCGTTCCACCTTCCTTGGGATCCTTCTTCAACATCTCTGAATCCTGTGTGTGTTTAACTCCATTGTGAAAGGCCCCTGAGTTCCACATATATCCACACCATCAAGGTCAGAAGCAATAGGCAACCTGTGTCATTACACAGATTTCAGTCTTTCCTTATGGATTCCAGGTCATGTTCATGGATTCCAACTTTTCCTTGCTCTCCCCTACTTTATCTCCATCTTCCCTTCCAGGAAATGACTGCCTAATGACTAGACTTTAAGCTCTTACAAGATGCAAAGACAATACTCTTAAAAAGACCACTTAACCAGCTGCCATAATTGCAGAAGGTCCAATCTCTGTGAGAAATCCATTCCATAAACTGTAGTGGTTGTTGTTTTATAGGATTGCATCATAGGGATTAAAAAAGAGAGAGAGAGAAGATGGGATAAAAATCCATGGAAGAGGAATCATTAGAACTCAGTAATTGATTACTCTTGTTACTTAAGGAGAGATTGAGTAATGGGGTGTGAATTCAGCCTCCAGAATACAAGGGGCTTAAAAAAATAAATGGTTCTCCATATTCATAAGATAGTAAAAGAAAACTTTAATTAGGAGAATCAAACAAGATAAAGCAGTCTGGAATGTGGCAGAGAAATGTGTAAATGAACATAAGGAAGAACACAAGACATCATAAGAGAAACCCCTGGGTATATTGCTGACCTTGAATATCTGAAGAGCTGTAACAGGAAATTTAAACAGGTGAAAATTGACTGACTGAGTCAGTTTTGTTTGGAGGGACCCAACTTCAAGCTTGTATAACCCCATGATCTTCTAATTTGGGGATAATGCTTCTGTGGGTACCTGGACTGGACCATGAAGGAAATCAGGAAGGTAGCCTGGGTTGTAGTGGGGCTCAGCTGAATCAAGGGCCACTCTGGCTAATGGTACATCATCTCTGTGTAGCTCTGAAGATGGGTTCCAAGTTTTGCAAATGTCATACAAGCTTCCCTACAACCAGTGCACACTCCTTACATGCCATTTCCACTTGCCTGTAATGATTAAATACACAAGGTAGAAGAAAGTGAAAAGATCTCATTACCTTCTTGAAGACATTTTTGTTTCTCCAATGAAGAAGACTGAGTAGTAGGTACCATGTTGTTGAAAGAGTTAAAGGAAAAGTTTGGTAATTAATAAAACCAAATGAGCTATGATGAGCTTCATTTCAGCAGGTGTGGTACACGTAACAGTTGCACTTTCAATAGTTGTACCCAGCAACTGATCATCTGATCATCACTGATCATCTGTCCCATGCGGCGAAACAACTAGGGAGGGACTAAGGGAGAGGACAGGGAAGCAGGGACTGCAAGACAGGACTGGGGAGGGGCTGTGCCAAATAGTCACCATGACCTCACCTGATGACAGCTTAGCTGGCTGGGAAAGACATCCCCTATTATACCCACATCTTTACTGAATTAAATGGAAGACAATTCTTTGCCTTTCTAATGGAGAAAAATATTGATGTTCTGGGCAACGTTTCTTTGAAGACAACCTGTGAAAGTGTTAGGATGAAAATAATCTTTTGGCTTAGTGCACTGAGGAAGCACATTATTTACACAAATATTCAGAATAGAAGGCCCTGAGATAGAGACAGAAACTATTTTTTTGACCCTGGTATGTGCCTGAAATGTTAAAAGTCCTGATGTCCTATTTGGGAAGAGAAGTTATTGAAGACTAAACGTATCTGAAACCTGGAAATGATCTGAGATTAAGGTTTTCAACAGTAGATTCTATGAAGCATATAAGGAAATGAATGCATAGAAAGAATGTTTATTCTCTTCCTTCTAAGTTAAAGGAAGAGAACAAACACANATCTGAGATTAAGGTTTTCAACAGTAGATTCTATGAAGCATATAAGGAAATGAATGCATAGAAAGAATGTTTATTCTCTTCCTTCTTCTAAGTTAAAGGAAGAGAACAAACACGGTGTTCTTTGGGGTAACCTTACTTGGCCCATGACCCAGGATCACTTTCCCCAAAGTATACATCATGCTCCTTGAGTGCCATAGCCAGATTTAATAAGTATCTTGTCCTCTCATTGAAGGCAGTGAGTGGCTCAAAGTAAAAAGCTTGGTAAAACACATTTTAGAATAGTTGGATTGTTCCAGGTATGGTTCAAGGCTTTTCTTCCGTATCCATCCACGTAGTCCCCTCCTAACAATCCTCTGTAGGATTCTACATTGCATTCTACAAATGCAAATGCACAGATACAGGCACAGCAAGGCTATACAACTGGCTCAAGGTCACAAAGCTTATAAAGGGCTAACCGGAAGTATATTTTCAGAAGCTAGTTGTACACAAGCACATTGTGTAGTTATGAGAAATGGGTTATCCTAGAAAACCAGCATCTGTTTAATTATACGTGAAAATGCTCACTGATGGAAGCAGTACTTAAAATGATCTCTTCTTACTGATTTTTTTTTGGACTAAGAAGACATTGTACTACAAAAGTTAAAGGGAGAGTTTGGCAACTCTCTTATGACAGAAAATATTGGAGGGGCTCCTGGGTGGTTCAATTCGCTAAGCGTCCGACTCCGGCTCAGGTCATGATCTCACGGTTTGTGGGTTCAAGCTCCGTGTTGGGCTCTGTGCTGACAGGTAACTCAGAGCCTGGAGCCTGTTTCAGATCCTGTATCTCCCTCTCTCTCTGATCCTCCCCTGCTCATGCTGTCTCTCTCTCAGAAATAAATTTTTAAAAAAGAAAGAAAAAGAAAATATTGGAATACCAGAAGAGATGTAAATTTTTATTATTGATTACACATAAAGCTGTTTGTGGATATGTTTGGACAGGAAATACCTGTGCAAAATGAACTAAAACTTCATGTGTAATACTTCATTTTAACTTCTAAATTTCAGTGACCATCATGAATAGGTAGGAATACCATTTAGCAACTTTTGTACTAAATTTTAAGATCAGGTGAGAAAACATATGTGAAACTTTTTCTTCATCAAGATTCTGTATTGTACTATTATTACAATAGCCTTGACAACAGCCTAGTGAAGCAAAGACCAATATTTCAATTTCATTGTATAAATGGTAACCTTGAATGTTTGACTTGTTGAAGTCACAGCGAAAGTTGAAGGTAAAACCAGGACTTATTGAAACCAGCAATTCTGAGTCCCAAGTCTAATGCTATTTTCACTATGTTTCATTATGTAATGGTTTGGGATATTTTAAAGACAATTGCAATATATTTGTCCAATATGGATAATGTAGAAAGATCACATGTCCCAGTTTGTCCAGAATCAAAAGAGTGCTCTGGACATGGGACTTTCAGCGCTTAAATCTAGAAAGTCCTCAGAAAACTGAGAGTAGTGGGTCACTTTCTGTAACTCTGTTTATATGATTAAAAAGAAAGCAAAACAACAGTTGTTGGTTTTAATGGCCATGTGTTTATATATGGGGAAAAACATGAAAAGATTAATATGCCATTAGGCAGGTTGTCATTGAGAGTGAGTTAAAAAATAAATGGAAATATTTATTATTCACATTAAAAACAGAAAGAAATAAACATGACAGAGTGTGAATGCTCCTCTTTCAACTCATTAAAAACATGTCATCATAAAGTGTAGGAGTATGGAAAGCTTTGAGTGGAGGGAAGCTAGTGACCAGTGAGGTTTGGAATATTGTTCATAGACAGATGGGATATTTTTATGAGAACTGATGAAGGCTGGAACAAAAACCCTGTTTTTCACAATTACATTGAAAGTGTTGATGGAATTTTTATAATTATAGTTGGCTCTTGAACAACATGGGAATTTGGGGAGTCAACCCCTGTGCACTTAAACATCCGGGTTTAACTTTTGACTCCCCTCAAACTTAACTACTAATAGCCTTCTGTTGACTAGAAGCCTTGCTAATAACACAAACAGGCTGTAAATGCATATTTTGTACATATTATGTATTGTAAACTGTACTCTTACAATAAAGTGAGCTGGAGAAAAAAATGTTAGTAAGAAAACCATAAGGAAAATCCATTTAAAGAATTGTACCGTAAAAAATCTGCACATAAGTGGATCCACGCATTTCAAATCCATGTTGTTTAAGGATCAACTGTATACAGTTATGAAATGGAGAATTCAGCTTACTACTTCTTGATAGCTAACATTTACTGAAAACCTACTCTGTTCCAGATACTGTTGTTCTACATTTAAACTGTGTAAAGGAGACATTATAATTGCCATTATAAGTAATGAGGTATATTCAACATGCCTAAGTCTATGGCAAATCTATGATACAAATCCAAGCCATATGGTTCCAGAGTCCATGTTATAACCCCCATGCTGCATCTAGTTAAGAGCATGACAGGAAGTGGGGTACTTCTGTTTACTTCCATAGCTCTCATTTTGAAATCATTTCCAAATGTATAAGAAGTAAAGTATCCAGGGGCGCCTGGGTGGCTCAGTCAGTTAAGCGGCCCGACTTCAGTTCAGGTCATGATCTCACGGTTCATGGGTTTGAGCCCCGCGTCTGGCTCTGTGCTGACTGCTAGCTCAGATCCTGGAGCCTGCTTCAGATTCTGTATCTCCCTCTCTCTCTGACCCTCCCCTGCTCTCGCTCTCTCTCTCTCCCTCTCTCAGAAATAAATAAAACATTAAGAAAAGAAGAAGTAAAGTATCCAGCAAAGGCCATAAGGAAGAAAAACTTTTGGAGGATCAGGAATGTAGCTGGGAAGAGTTACCGACAGATGCATTATTAATGGGAGTCTTAGAGACACCATTTTTCCTTCCTCTTCATCTTCTCATTAAGCAATCTCCCCTTCAGTGGTGATCTCTGAGCATTCTTAGCTCTTGCGTTGTTTGAACCTAAACAAGATGAAAAGGAAACCCATGAAACAGTTTCATCACTAGCCTTGCCCCAGTTTCAGGTGGTTCATTCTGTACCCTATTTATTTTTTAACTGGAATTTTGTTAAGGAGGATTTTCCATAATTGGAATATGGGAGGGGATTATGGTTAATTTGTTATAGCAATAGCAATATTCTTGTAGAAAGGGTCCTGTAGAAATGTTTCACATTCAAGATGGGGGTGAGAGAATGTTCTCTGCCTCTGTGATTATATTAACAGCCACTGATGTCGGTTTTTTTGTCTATAGAATAATATTTAAATGTGAGACATAGTAAACAGGATATATTCATTTTGGGTCTCTTCTGTTCAGAGTACTTTACACAGATTTTTCTACAGGGATAGGTTATTTCAGACTTTTCTTCGTAACAATGAAGTGTCTATCTCCTTTGTTCTGATAGATGAGCACCAGGAGTAAATTTTCTACACAGCCCAAGCCACTAATCACATGTTTTAAAAGACTTATTTAAGACTGGCACTTTGTGGGTAGGGAAGAAAAATCAGAGGCTTTGGGGTTAGAGTTTGATTCAAATTCTGGCTGCTTCTCTTCTTAGCTGTGTCATTGTTCAACTTTGTCATCCTTATTTTCCCTATCAGGAAAAAGAGATGACAAAACCAACCTACCTAACTCATAGAAATCTGAGAATTAAACTAAATCATGGAATTAAAACCTTAATAGGTAGCAGACAACTAGTAGGCATATATTTATTATATAGATTTCCTGTGTAGTTTCCTAAAAGCTTTAGACTTCCTTATGGGCAAAAATGGATTATCAGTAGTAGGGACATGTCTGTCAAAGTTTCCTTGCCTGTGGTCTTAAATCTATCTGCTTACATAGGCATCAGTTTGAATGTGCTGTTCCATCCTTAGATGCCAATTTGGAGAAGGAAATTGTGCTTACAGATTTCATTTGAAGAGGCTTTGATTCTAATGCTGCTTGTGTGACTGTGAGTCTAGCCAGAACCCTTGACTTTTAGCTTCTTGATGTCTGCTCAGAAAACATTCCCACATGTATGCCACATGAACCTGAGATGGCAGAATTAATATCCTAGTAATTAAGAATTAAAAGAAATTAAAAAATTTTTACGGTTAAAATATGAGCCCATAGGTAAAAATGAGTAGAGGTTGGCACTTGACAATTTATTTTCTTCCAACTTTTTCACAAGTATATCTGAACAAGACAATAGGGAGTTAAGAGCAATAGGTAAGGATTAACCCTTTACTGTCTAGTGTACTTTAAAATTAACATTATTATCCTTAAGTACTCATTTTGATACACAGGACCTCATATGCACTTGTTTTCCCATTTATGTGAACTGCCTGGAAAAACTCCCAAAGTACAATTGTTACTAATACATTATATACAACTCAGATTTTCTTCTTTTAAGGGAGATGGTGAATTCTGAAGGTAATTACAAGAAACTGAATAATGGTTGCCCTTTAGAACCTACCTCTTCAGTGCTCTAATTTCTTTGCTTTCATTCCTTTCCTTTTACATCTTCATTAGAGGCATTTATTATAATTGGGCATTTCTAATTGAAATAAAGTTCTCAGAAGTTATTGCTGCAAGCACAAGGAAGAAAATGTTAATTTTCAGATTGATTAACAGTATTTTTAAATTACAGAATGGTTTTCCAAACTTCCCAACCATGACAACTCAGAGAAAGTTACTAAGATTGGGGAAAATTATAAATACATTATGTGTTCTAAATCTTCTGTGTGCTAATACTCACCATGGTAGATTTGTTTATTGATACCCCCATAAATGCAGAGTGACATACAGGAGGTGGTATAATGTTTTACTAACCAGATATTATGACATGCTAGTGACTGCTTACCCAATCCATGGAAAGGGAAATAGTTTATTCAACAAGTCATGATGCCAAATGATTGAATTGACTAGTGATTTGACTCAGAATTACACTTTTAGCTTTCATATCTTATTAATCTTTTCATACTCAACTTTTGCTAGTCTCCTGTATTTTCAGGTCCTGGAACTTCTGATACTCTCTCTTGCTTTATTTTCCCCATATACTTTTGCATATGCTGTTCAGTCTTCTTGGAACATACTTTCCTATCTCCTGAAACATCCCCATTCCCTGGCTAATATTTTCATGCATCTATCATTCAGTCATCCATTTATACATTTGATAGTCAAGCACAGTCCAGCTGTAGCACATGCACAGCATGTGGATGGAGGGGGACATAGTCATGAATAAGACACTCGTGGCTTTTTCACTCAAGGGACTGGCAGCTCTGGCAGAAGTTTTCTCCATACACTCCCTTTCCTGTGTTTCTTCTCAGCTTTGTCACTGATGGGGAGAGTCTGTGAGCCTAATAACTTTGACATTTAAGAGAAAGACAATCAGTAGTCACAGACACAGTTTTGTTTGTCTTATAGATTAACTTTCCTAAGAGATCTATAACGAACCAACACCTCTAAGAATCTTAGAAACCATAATCTTCCCATAAAGGATCCAGAAACAAGGCTATTCCTGCCTTGACCTTCAGCACTACCTCTGGGGAGCAGGAACCTTAGTTCAGTAGCAATACAGTAAGAGAATAGAGGCAAATCTTGATATTCATTTTTTTTTTCTCTGAGTTAGAAGTCTCTTGGTAGAGTTACAACATCACTCTGCTCTCACTATAATGTATTATAATCACCTGTCCCTTTGCTCATTTTCCCCACTAAACTCTTTTAAAAAAGAGTCTATCCCAGAGCTTAGCACACAGCAGATGCTCAGTAAATATTTGTTTAACTAATGAATGAACCAGAGCAGCCACCAGATATGGTAGTGAAGGTGACCTGATGTATATTCACAGTGAAGCCACTCACATAGACAATAGTGTGCATAGTGTTGACTAGAATGTCTCTGTTTTACAGCCATATGCTGTAACTCTGGAAATAAACTAATAGTGTTACTGTCTGATAAATGGTAATATGGTAGTGTGTCTAATTTCAAGTGGTAAAAGTATTCCACTTCCATTGTTAGTGCTTGGTCACACATTTAAGAGTGAGGGAAAATAGATGGGAAAACTTGTCTGTTCAAAACACTCCACAGTACACAATGTATTCTATTTACTACTGTTGAATATAAAATGGAATTTAGACTCAACACACTTGGGTTTGAGTTAAGATCCTGTCTTAATGAGTAGATAACCACAAGAACATTTATTTTCTACTTTGAGTCTCAGTTTCTTCATTTGTGTTACCAGGGTAAAAATATCTAGCTCTCCTATTTGAGGTCTACAGGTCTATCCATTTTACTGTTCTCTACAATCAGATTTTGGTTTTACTGATATCCTGCATTGATTTTTGTTTAAAATTTCATTGATTTCTACTCTTATCTTCATAATTTCCTTCCTTATGCATGATTTTGGTTTAATTTGCTCTTCTTTTCCTATTTTTTTTAAAATGTAGAAATAGATCATTGACTTCAGACCATTCTTATTTTCAATAATGAACAAAAGAGGATAACTTTGAGGGGTGCCTGAATAGCTTAGTTGTTTAGCATCCGATTTTGGCTCAGGTCCTGACCCCACAGTTCATGAGTTCAAGCCCCATGTCCAGCTCTGTGCTGGCAGCGCGGAGCCTGGAGCCTGCTAAAGACTCTGTGTCTCCCTCTCTATCTGCCCCTCCCTTCGTCTCTCTCTCTCTCTCTCAAAAGTAAATAAACATTAAATTTTTTTTCAAATAGAGGACAACTTTGAATTAAACAAAAACATTTTTTAAGTATATTTGTCAACATGTACATAAAACTATTAGTAGATAATTGATTGACTATTTAAAAATATTTTTTTTCTAACAAGTTTGCGGGGATATTTTGGCTAGATTAAAAACAACTAATCAAAAGTTGTCCACAAATAACTAGTTATTTAAAATAGGTGTCTAGGTACTAAAGAAACTATGGGAGAGTGAAGAAAACATGAAGCTTCAAAGCAGAAAATCTGAATTTTTTAAATTTAAATTTTAGTTAGTTAATATATAGTGCAATATGGGTTTCAGATGTAGAGTTCAGTGATTCATCATCTACATACAACACCCAGGAGAAAAATCTCAATTCTAATCCAAATTTCCTGAATGATCTTGAGCAAGTCACCCGACATCCTGTCAGAGGTGTGCAAACTAGGACCCAAGGATCTGTTTTGTGGGCCATCTCTTTTGCGGAGACAATTGTACAGGAACACCGCCACAGCCATTCGTTCAAGCACTGTCCATGCCTTTCACATGCAGTAAAAGAGCTGTGTAGTTGTGACAAAGACTTAACGATCCACAGTGTATAAAATCATTCCTCTCTATCTCTTCATAGAAAAAGTTTACTGATGTTAGCATTACTGCCCCTGTTTCTTTTATCTATAAAATACGAATGATAGCTCCTCCTTTGCAGGGCTTTTGTCAAGATGCTTACTTTGGTATATTTGCATGAAAACCTTCAGTGCAATGCTTAGCATGTAGCCATTGCACAACTAATGCCCTTCTAAAATTCCCACCCACCACCCAATGGTTGATTTAAAACTAAGTTATTTTCTTTTTAACCTTATGTTTATAAGGTGACACAGTGATGTGTCAGAAAGCAAAATTTCACATTTCTCTTTTTAAAAACACTGTTATTTTCATGTCATTATGGCTTTGTCAAATGGTATAATCTTTATCCATCTTTATGATAAGTAATTAAAATAACCAGGAGATTTTCAATGCTGTGGCTGATGCAGTGCTGAACTCCAGAGACTTCATGCAAATGGAAATGAGATATAATTTTTCTGAGTCTTTAAATGGTAAAGATCATAATTTTCTTTATACAGCAGCAAACAAAAAAGCCTATAATAGAAGTCAAGATTTTTGGTGGTTCTTTCTTGAATGATGTCGTTAAAGATACAGAATTGTTTTTTTGCTTCTGAGCTTGATGTTTAGAAATATATTGCATGGACAATGAAATGATAATTTGGAAAAAAATAAGGGTTGCTGCATGCTCTGTATTAATTCTCAGCAAGTCATGCTGATTCCAGCGAGTAGGTAAATAAGCAGAGGCAAGTCACCAGGGGTATTTCCTCCTGGCAGAATTGCTTTTATTAAATTGTTCTCTACTGTGATCATCAGCCTATATTAAGGTAAAATATAAGAACATTAGTAAGCGTATCCTGTCTGATCTTAGAACAATAATCATGTATCTATCCTGATAAATTGCTGTTTCTATGTTATAACCCTGTGGGTTGAGGAACTGATCAGGTTTCCATTTGCCAGTGAACTTGGGAGAATGCTCAGAGCCAAATTTGTGACTCAGTTATAATAATCATATGGGTCTTTATGATGTACATTTTACCATTATCCTTAGTTGTATTTTATGTTCTTTGTTTCTTCCTTTTGCTCCGTTTTTATTATGCTAAGTATTTTATGTAATTTTGGAAGCCACATTCTATCTTTTCTGGAATAAGATGGGGTATAAATAGGTAACAGGGGAGTGGATTGATGATTTCCAGTAAAGTGCTACTATGTGTTTCGGTTTCCTCCTTGAGACACCTTATAAATAACACAACAAAACAACTCCCAGCTTACCAGTTGATAAATCTTATAATTTATTTAAAATTTTTTTTAATGTTTATTCATTTTTTGAGAGACAGAGAGAGACACAGTGTGAGTGGGGAAGGGGAAGAGAGAGAGAGAGAGAGAGAGACACTGAATCTGAAGTAGGCTCCAGGCTCTGAGATGTCAGCACAGAGCCCAATGTGGGGTGGGAAGCTCAACAACGGAGACACCCAGGCACCCCAATAAACCTTATAATTTAAAGAGAACTATTTAGACGACACAGGAGCCACCCACTGTCTGGACTAGATCATGGTGCAGAGGTGGTGTCCTGGGTTACCATTCTGGAGACTGTCCCACTGCTAACTCTGTGGCCCCAGAGCAGCAAAGGCAGAAAAGATGAACAAGAGTGTTCCCATTGTCTTCTTTCTCACAAGGGTAGTTCAAAACCATGGTAAATTGAAAAAAGAGGCAGTTGAGAGATTTGCTGAGAAATTGACTCTTAAACTTCAAGAAAGATACAACATCACTGGTATTCAGTAAAACCATCAAAAGGACAGGCCTACCAATGCATCTGTGTCAGTAAATTTCAGAGTTGATCCTGATGTCCGGAAAGCCTGTGAGAACATCTGCATCTTGTACACCCCTCTAGGTTTGCCAAAGGAACTCACTCTGGGTGGGTCAGCGTGAGGAGGGCTGTGGGTACAGAGAGAAACAATGCTGCCAAATTTGAAAATGAGGATGAGAATAAGGATGAAATCTCCAGGAAAGTTACCAGGCCCCTTGATAAATTACCTCTGATTATCATTCAGGATCTTCTTCCAATGAGAAAACAAGTAAGCAAGTAGAAGTGAAACCCAGTTTGGTGACTGCAACCGCAAGCACCGTGTACCACGTTTCACAGTGGATATTCCTGCCTCTTCCAGTGTGGCATCCTTTGCCCAGAAAAAATCCAGGAATGTGCTGAGGAAATGGCCATCAGAATCAGTGCCTCCCTCCTATTCCATTTGTTATCCAAATTGGGAAAGGAAGAATAAACCATTTACCCCCCAAATCCAGTAACATGACTACCCCTCCTGGGATGCCTTGTGACCGGAATCACTGGATTAATCCTTTGGTGTTAATACCTCACTAGCTGCTTTTGATTCTTTTGGTGTCAATGTTGAGAGAAGGTAGAATAAGCCTGACCACACATCTCAAAAAATAAATGTTCAGGGTGCCTGGCTGGCTCTGTCAGTTAAGCATTGGACTCTTGGCTTTCAGCTCAGGTAGTGACCTAACAGTTTTGTTTTGTGGGTTCAGCACCCCCCTCAGGCTCTGTGCTTGCAGCTCAGGTCTTACTTGGGATTCTCTCTCTCTCTCTCTCTCTCTCCATCTCTCTCTGCCCTTCCCCACTGGTGGTGTCTCTGTCTCTCTTAAAATAAATAAATACACTTAAAAAAAGTTCCTAGTTATAGCAATAAAGTTAGATGGGCCTAACCATCAAACTTATTTTTATAGAGAAGTTATTGACAATAATCTTGCTTTAAAAACATGTATGTACTGTAGGTATATTAATATATTTTGAGAAACTTTATTAAAGTTAGTCAGTTGTCAGAGTTTTAAATACTGGACTTGAGTATCTATATATGGTGCATCAACTGTTGGGTATAAGAACACTGTAAGTAGCAATCTGTTCTATTACATTTGAGCATTTATTTTATGGAGAATGTGTAAGTTATTTACTCACAAGGAAATCCATTTTATGTCATTGTTGAGAAGTATTGTGTGAATCATGTTGTCGCAAATAAAAAGTACTTTGAGGGAAAAAATAAATATAAATATTTAATTATATTAGTCACTTGGATCTCTATAACATACAAAAATATAGAAATAATTTTGGCTGCAACAAACCCATTGTCTTTTCTAAGTTAACACTGTGATTTAAATGCCACATTTTCATCTAAATATCAAAAGGAAGAAATGTTTGTAGTCTATATTCAAACTATCCAATACACTAATTTTATATGCTTGATAAAGATTACTGGAAAAAAAAGATTATTGAAATTGGTTGCATTTTAAAAAGCTATGCAAGTGGATGGGGCACCTGGGTGGCTCAGTAGGTTGTGTCTGACTTCAGCTCAGGTCATGATCTCACAGTTCATGGGTTCGAGCCCCAGGTCGGGCTCTGTGCTGATGGCTCAGAGCCTAAGCCTGCTGTGGATTCTGAGTCTCCCTCTCTCTCTGCCCCTCCCCCCTTCACTCTGTCTCTCTCTCTCTCTCAAAAATAAACAAACATTAAACAAATTTAAAAAGCTATGCAAGTGGAACTATAAAAAGTATATTTTAAAATACATGACAAATCTTATATCATGAATTAAACTAAGTAAGTATTTGTTGAAAACTATCTATGTGTCAAATACCATTTGTAGAATGGTGGATACAGCACTGAACAAGATAAAACCCCCTCCTTGTGATACTTTTTAAGAATAGCTGGATCACAGTAGGGGGTTCTAAGAGTTGAGAAACATATAAAGTTTATAGTAAAATTATCTTCTTGATTCTGATCTACCAGGCTTAATGCTGAAAGTGTAGAGTATTTTTAATCTTTTTAAGTGTTTTATTTATTTTTGAGAGAGAGAGGGAGACAGAGCATGAACAGGAGAGGGGCAGAAAGAGGGAGACACAGAATCTGAAGGAAGCTCCAGGCTCGGAGCTATCAGCACAGAGCCCAATATGGGGATCAAACTCATGAACCGTGAGATCATGACCTGAGCCAGAGTCAGGCGATTAACTGACTGAGCCACCCAGGGGCCCCTAAAGTGTGGGTATGTTTTAAGAGATTTATTACCTGCCTAAAAATCATAAAACCTTCATCTGAATTTGAAGATACAGAGGCCGGTAGATCAAAAAGAAGATGATTCACTGTGAGCTTGGATCTCTAAGATGCCACTGGCCTGGAGGTAGTACCATTATTTTTCTTTAAGTGGCAGAGGGAAATTTTTCCCATTTCCGTGGAGGGTGACAACAGAGACAGAGAAGGGAAAATTAACACTGGCCAAACAAGTACATTCTTGAGTGGGCTAAGACTGAGGGAACACCTATAAGCAGAGTGAAAACAGGACATGGGGCTGAAGTCTCGTCAGGAGTTAGAGACCGCCAGAGGTTATGATAGAGCTGTGGCATCAGAAATTGCCTTGTTGTTAAAAACCAAAAACCAAAAACCAACCTTGTACTTTTTGCACTCCATCTACTGTTTTGTGCCTTCTTCCCTTTATGTAACCTGTTCACCTGTAAGGAATTTTTTTGTCTCTTACCCTTCTGAACTCAGTCAGGCTTCATCTTCTCTAGAACCTTCCCTGGTAACCTAGGTCGAATGAAATAATCTTTATTGGTTTTCATAGTAGTCTCTACCTACCACCATTATTTCTCTCACTATATTACATATGAAATTCTCCTTTGAAATGTCTGTGGCACTTATTAGACTAAGAGGTTCCTTGTGGTGTGGGCCATACCTTATTTCATTCTCCTCAGTGCCAACTACTTTAAGTGATGAGAAAAGATTTATTGAGTTAAACTGACCTGAATCAGGCAAGCAGTAGAGAACTAGGGAGCAAGGAGGCAGTTTGTACGATAGATCACATACTCAAAACCCACAGGACAGATAATATAAATAAATAAGTGCATGTTCTGTCAAAGGGGGACAGCTCCTCTAATCCAGAAGATCAGCTGTTACCAAGTGGGACTGCAGCCCCACACTGTCAGATCTGTGGTTTTGGAGAAATCAGAAGGGTCAATTTTTTAAGTAAATATTTCTATCTTAGATCTTAGGAGCAATAAATTCAGTTTTAAAGACTCTCTGTGGGCCACAGAAACCTGGCTGTTTCCAGCATGAGGATGCCAGTTGTGTCTCTGCTGTGATATTTCAACATGGGATTTTGTTGTTGTTTACAAACTACAAAAAAACAACTCTAGATATTTGAGACAAAACAATAGTAAGAACAACAAGCAAAAGAAAAGAAAAACAAAGAAATGTAGTGGAAGGATCTAGGAGCAGGGGTAATCAAAGAATTGGAGGAAGAGCTAAATAACCACATTTGAAGCAGGACAAAGCCTGGGTGGTGATAGCGAATCTTGGAGACAAAAAGTAACGGACAGAGGAGTGACTGGACTCTAGCAGGCGTCTGTCTACGTCAAGCAGTTATGACTTCAGTTACTGGGAGGGTTGCCAGATACAGCAAGTAAAATACTGGACACATAGTTAAATATGAACTCCCAATAAACAACCGATTTTTAGTGTAAGTATATCCCATGGAAAATTTTATTTCACCAATTCTAATTAGTATGAATCAGGGTCTGAGTTGTTTAATTTGGGTCACATGTCTATCCTTAGTCCCCTGAATGAACCATCTGGGAATACTTTAAAGTAATGGAGGATAGACTTTTAAAAGAAAATTGGGTTCTTCAACCACAGGAAGAGACAAGGAATGTAAGGATGTCAAAATGGACCATTCTATCTATCTATCTATCTATCTATCTATCTATCTATCTATCTATCTATCCATCCTCAAAATATATGTTTATCATTGCCTTTTACATAAATAGGTAATAGGGTGATTTTTATATTTATAAAATTATATTTATAAANGTTATTGTATAGGAGCATCTCGGTAGCTCAGTCAGTAAAGTATCCAACTTCAGTCCAGGTCATAATCTTGCGGTTTATGGGTTTGAGCCCCTTGTTGGGTTCTGTCGTGACGGCTCAGAGCCTGGAGCCTGTTTCGGATTCTGTGTCTCCTTCTCTCTCTGCCCCTTTCCTGCTCACAGTTTGTCTCTCTCTCAAAAATAAATAAACATTAAAAATAAAAAATATTTTTTGCATATTTATTTATTTTTATTTATATTCAAGTTAGTTAACATACAGTGTAGTCCTGGCTTCAGGAGTAGAATCCAGTGATTCATCCTTACATATGACATCCAGTGCTCATCCTGAAAAGTGCCCTCCTTAATGCCTATCACCCATTTAATACCTCCCACGCCCCACCCCAATATTTTTTAAGTGTAGATAAGTCTGGATCAAGGTTCTCTGCTGTGCTGAGATTGTGGATGGGAGGTCTGGGGTCCCAGTGGAGGATCTGAGGACGTCACAAAGAGGCACTTGGAGCTCTTGTTAGCAACTGTTTACTGCTCAATATACAAGTATTAGATGGCACAAAGATAAACCTTAAGAAAGTGTTTGTCCTCATTTGGAAAAATACGTTGATGGAATGTTTTGACAGAGTTCTGGTCCCACCATTAAAAACAAAGGAAGAGAAAGCCAAGATATCCTGTGAGGGGTTAACATGAAGCTGAATCTGTGCCAAGGAAGAAATTAGAGAGTAGTAGAAGAAGAAAAGAATGTGAAGATGCACACATTCATTGGCTGGACTATGATGGTCATTGAAGAATGCCTGGTGGTATGACAGTATAGGGGTTTTATGGTTAATATTAAAATTTAAATTGGTTGTTGTGCTAAAGTATGCCTTATGAGAGCAGTTTTGGAAGAAATAATATAAAAGGAGGTATGCTCTGCATGAGGGTTACTGCAGATAGGAGAGAAGGGAGCAGTCATGGGAAGTGGGCTGTGAGTGAGTCTGAGAACTCACAGGTGTAGAAATACGGAACGTGGGCACCGGAGGAAATGTGAGCTGTCAAGAACCCCTTGAATTTGTGTGTGTCGTGGGAGGGAGAATCTAGCATTTTATAACAATTTAATTAAATACCGGATACAGGGTGACTCCAGCTGACATCTGAGTCATAGCTATGACCTAGATGGATAATTTACATTATGCATTTGTAGCTTTTAGATTAACCACCAATTCTTTCATTCTAAGAATTGCTAACATCTTGGTTGTCAGGAATGATTGGCTCTGTCTCAGTCCTTGTTCCCAGAGTCTTCTGTATCATTATGTTTGCCCCAAATCTTGTGATTCTCAGATCTTATATCTCCCTCTTTCTTGTGAGTTATACAGGTTCTTTGTTGCCCTCTGTGTTTACTTGGAGTCTAGTAGTTATGGTACAAGGGCTTTCTCAGTACATATATAGTATATGTGCATATGTATAATATATGCTGCTATTGCTGCTACTATTCATACTATTTTATTTCTTTAATTTTCTCTTTTATATCTGCATATTCCACCTGGCGCCAATACTACTGTGGACAGGAAGCAATTCCAACCTTTTTGGAGCATATACTGAGATCATGGGCTCTGGGGTCAGACCACCTGGATTAAAAATCTTAGCTCCACCGCTTGTTATCAAGATCTGAGACCTCTCTCTGCCTCAGTGGTCCCTCCTATAGCAAATTTAATGGGGTTGTAATTTTAATTGGGTCTCAGAATCACAGAATTGGATGAATATGATTGCTGATTTATAACCAACTCTCATTATTGCTCATTTGAGGGGACTTTAAAAATTTTTTTTAATGTTTTATTTATTTCTGAAAGAGAGAGAGACAGCGTGAGCAGGGGAGGGTCAGAGAGAGAGACACACACACAGAATCGGAAACAGGATCCAGGCTCTGAGCCGGCAGTCAGCACAGAGCCCGACACAGGGCTCGAACCCACGAACTGTGAGATCATGACCTGAGCTGAAGTTGGACGCTTAACTGACTGAGCCACCCAGGCACCCCTTGAGGTGACTTTTAAGCATCTCTATAGGGTGATCCTTAGGAAACCCCCTCCCAGAAATCCAAAACTAGGACACTGATAATAGCTGATTCTATCTGATACACCTCCTTCTCTTGTCTATGGCAACTCCTCTCCCAGGTGTGCTGCTGATCATTCTCCTTCTTTCCTTACACAGCACATTTCTACTATATCTGTTCACCAAATGTTTTTAGTCATTTTTAAATTTATGAAATGAGCATATGAGACTGCATATAAACTTTTGCCACTTATTTTTTTCTTTAAAATTATATTGTTGAGATTCATCCATATCTTGAAAAAAATTTTTTAAATGTATACTTATTTTTGAGAGACAGAGCATTAGCAGGGAGGAGCAGAGAGAGAGGGAGACACAGAATCTGAAGCAGGCTCAGAGGCTCAGAATCTGAGCTGATAGTTCAGAGCCCTATGTGGAGTTTGAACCCATGAACTGTGAGATTATGACCTGATCCAAAGTCAGACACTTAACCAACTGAGCCACACAGGCACCCCGAGATTCATCCACATCTTTGTGTCTAGATATTCATTTGTTTTGACTGGCATAGAGTACATTATTATATGAGCATACCAAAATAAAACAATTTATTATCCATTCTTTCAGTTTTGCTATTTCCAAGTTTTTGCTACTATGCAACAGGGTAACTTTACACATCTTTGTATAGGTTTCCTGGTGTAAGTATACAGGGGTTTCTCTTAGGAAGAGAATTGCTGGATCATAGTCTATGCATATGTTCCCATTTACAAGATAAAACCAACTAATTTCCAAGGTATGGAGGCATTTGCAATTGATTTTTGGTATGGTATAAGCCTTATGTATAGCCTTCTTCCAACTCTGTTTAAAAGCCTTTTCCCCCAAATGATTTGGTGTGCTACCTTTTTTATATATCAAAGTACCACATACATGTGGATGTGTCTTGCAATCTATATTTCATTGATTAATTTTCTGTCCCTCTACCATGATAGAATTGCTATAGCTTCAAAACAAACCTGGATATTTGGTAGTGTTTGAGATCTCTCTCTCTCTCTTTTCTTTTTAGAAAGAGAGAGAGTGAGGGAGGGTGAGAGTGTGTACTTGAGGGGGAGGGATAGAGAGAGAGGGAGGGAGAGAGACTCTCAAGCAGGCTTCATGCCCAGCATAAAGCCTGATGTAGGGCTTGATCCCATGACCCTGGGGTCAGACCTGAGCAGAAATCAAGAGTCAGCCACTTAACCCATCCAAATGCCCTAGTGTGATCTTTACTGTAGGGTATGTTGCTGTTCTTTAGACACCCTTTATATTGTAATTTACTGAGGGTCTTATTTTATTTTTTTAAAGTTTTTATTTATTTATTTCTTTTGAGAAAGAGAGAGGGAGACAGAGTCCCAAGCAGGCTCCATGCTGTCTTGAACCCATGAACCATGAGATCATGACCTGAGTCGAGATCAAGAAGCAGACACTTAACCAATCAAGCCAGCCAGGTGCCCTTACTGGTTTCATTAACATTTTTATGGGTATATGAAAAAGGTCCTATGACTTTTCTCCTTTAATCTGTTTAATGTAGTAAATTATGTTTCCAGATTTTATAACACTAAACCACAGCACTAAACGCTGTGCATTCCTGGGATGTGCCCAAGTTATTCATTGAGTATGATCACCTTTCATGTATTACTAATTAAAATTATTAATATTTGGATTGGAATATTTTGCATTCATTATCATGAGAGAAATAGGCTTGCTTTCCCTACTTTGTCTGGCTTTGCTCTCTGGGTCGCTGTCTTCACAGAATGATTTTGGGAATCTTTCATCTTTCTATTCTCTAAAATGTTTGAAGATTGGGTTGATCAGTATCTTAGCAAAACGTAACTGTTCTTGCCTGTGAAACTTATGCACCTAGTGGTACAGGGAGAGTTCTGCTAAGTGCTTAATATCTAGCTTTTGGTTGGGGTGAAAGGCAGAGTTGTTAATCTGTAGTGCCTGACAATTTCCGTGATATAAATTTTCCTACCAAGACTGATTTTAAGCTATTGATGTCAATGTGACATCACCGAACAAGGAAGGAGATGACATCACTGAACAAGGAGGGAGGCTCCAGCATGCCACCATCATGACCCATAATTTCTGCTTCCACCCTGTGGCCACTCTAAGTGCAAAGGCAATTTCAATGCAAAAATTGGAGTCAGAGGCTCTAAAGGGAATCAAATCGTGGACGATGATTTGATATTAAACCTCTCTTCACACTCCTCTCCCAACCTGCCATGTGGGCTGGGAAAAATGACCAGCACATCTTTGCCTCCCTCCTCAGGTCTCTTACTTGCAAGGGGGACAGTGGGAGTGGAATGACTCATCCAGGGCAAAATGGGAGGACAGGGAGTGGAATTAGTGGAAAAGATCACATGATGCCCACAAATGTCTTCATCTACAGGGATCCTACAAGGTAAATTCTATTAGAGTGCTGAGTTTTTTTCTGCACAAGAAATTGAGTGGGTATTTTGGAAGGCTCTTGCTGGATCTTTAGCTGGGTCTCCTATGAAGTAGCAGTGGCTCTCCTTTGGCTGACCACTCCTTCCTCAGTGTTTTCTCATTGGTTATTTAATTAGCTTTTATTAATAAGTCATAAATATTTATTATTAACTATTAAATACATATAAAATGTTANCTAATGACTATTTAACAATAACATAAGATAGTAATTTATAAAATACAGATAAGTATTCATTGAACATCTGTTCTAGTCACCAGAACAAGCACTGCTCAAGGTACTAGGAAAATAGCATGAGTAAAAGAGATACAAATATCTATATTTTCCAGATTAATTCTCTTTTCATCCTGTTCCACAGAAAAATAATCACACATTCTTTGACTCACCTTAAGATGGGAGTCTAGTCACTTTGGGCAAGCTGGGGAAACTTGCCATAGCCCCCACTCCAAAGCGCTCTCTGCTGACTTCCAGATTTCCAGGGACAAAAGCCAGATCTCAGTCGGCTGTACTCCTAATAATGAAGGTCTTCTGAGTGGTCTTGTTGAACCC